>NW_027140483.1:0-67432 GCF_036365525.1 Heterodontus francisci | reverse complement strand
TGAGAGAGAGTGGGGTCGGGGAGAGAGAGAGAGTGGGGTCGGGAGAGAGAGAGAGTGGGGTCGGGGAGAGAGAGAGAGAGTGGGGTCACTGAGAGAGAGAGAGAGTGGGGTCGGGGAAAGAGGGAGAGTGGAGTCGTGGAGAGAGAGAGTGGGGTCGAGGAGAGAGAGAGAGAGTGGGGTCTTGGAGAGAGAGAGTGGGGTCGGGGAGAGAGAGAGAGAGTGGGGTCGGGGAGAGAGAGAGAGTGGGGTCGAGGAGAGAGAGAGAGTGGGGTCGAGGAGAGAGAGAGAGTGGGGTCGGGGAGAGAGAGAGAGAGAGTGGGGTCGGGGAGAGAGAGAGAGAGAGTGGGGTCGGGGAGAGAGAGAGAGAGAGTGGGGTCGGGGAGAGAGAGAGAGAGAGTGGGGTCGGGGAGAGAGAGAGTGGGGTCGGGGAGAGAGAGAGAGTGAGTTGGGGGGTGAGAGAGAGAGAGTGAGTTGGGGGGTGGGAGAGGGGAGGGAGAGCGGTTGAGTGGAAGGGAGAAAAAGTGGGAGAGAGAGAGAGGAGGGAGGGAGAACGGGGGAGTGGGAGGGAGAAAAAGGGGGAGACAGAGAGAGAGAGGGGAGGGAGGGAGGCAGTACGGGGGAGTGGGAGGGAGAGCAGAGGGGAGAGAGAGGGAGAGCGAGCAGGGGGGAGAGAGGGAGGGAGAACGGGGGAGTGGGGACGGGAGAGGGAAGGAGAACGGGGGAGTGGGAGGGAGAGCTGGGGGTAGAGAGAGAGAGGAGGGAGAGGGAGAGAGAACGGGAGAGAGGGAAGGAGAACGGGGGAGTGTGAGGGAGAGCTGGGGGTAGAGAGAGAGAGGGGGGAGAGGGAGGGAGAATGGGGAAGTGGGAGGGAGAGCAGGGGGGAGAGGGAGGGAGAATGGGGAAGTGGGAGGGAGAGCTGGGGGGAGAAAGAGGGGGAGAGGGAGAGAGCAGCGGGGGGAGGGAGGGAGGGAGAACAGGGGAAGTGGGAGGGAGAGCAGGGGGGAGAGGAAGAGAGAAGGGGGGGGAGGGAGGGATGGAGAACAGGGGAGTTGAAGGAGAGCCGGGGGGAGAGGGAGGGAGGGAGAGCAGGGGGGAATGGGAGGGAGGGGGGAGAGGGAGAGAGAACGGGGAAGTGGGAGGGGAGAGTGGTGGGGAGAGGGAAGGAGAATGGGGAAGTGGGAGGAGAGTGGTGGGGAGAGGGAAGGAGAACGGGGAAGTGGGAGGGAGAGCAGGGGGAGAGGGAGGGAGGGAGAGAGAGTAGGGTCGGGGAGAGAGAGAGAATGGGGTCGGGGACAGAGAGAGAGTGGGGTCGGGGAGAGAGAGAGAGAGTGGGGTCGGAGAGAGAGAGTGAGGTCGGGGAGGGAGAGAGAGAGAGTGGAGTCGGGGAGAGAGAGAGAGAGTGGAGTCGGGGAGAGAGAGGGAGAGTGGGGTCGGAGAGAGAGGGGGAGTGAGGTCGGGGAGAGAGAGAGAGAGAGTGGGGTCGGGGAGAGAGAAAGAGAGAGTGGGGTCGGGGAGAGAGAGAGAGAGAGTGGGGTCGGGGAGAGAGAGAGAGAGAGTGGGGTCGGGGAGAGAGAGAGAGAGAGTGGGGTCGGGGAGAGAGAGAGAGTGAGGTCGGGGAGAGAGAGAGAGTGGGGTCGGGGAGAGAGAGAGAGTGAGGTTGGGGAGAGAGAGAGAGAGAGTAGGGTCGGGGAAAGAGAGAGAGTGGGGTCGAGGAGAGAGAGAGAGTGGGGTCGTGGAGAGAGAGAGAGTGGGGTCGGGGAGAGAGAGAGAGTGGGGTCGGGGAAAGAGAGAGAGTGGGGTCGAGGAGAGAGAGAGTGGGGTCGTGGAGAGAGAGAGAGAGTGGGGTCGGGGAGAGAGAGAGAGTGGTCGGGGAGAGAGAGAGAGTGGGGTCGGGGAGAGAGAGAGAGAGAGTGAGTGGGATCGGGGAGAGAGAGAGAGAGAGAGAGTGGGGTCGGGGAGAGAGAGAGAGAGACAGTGGGGTCGGGGAGAGAGAGAGAGAGTGGGGTCGGAGAGAGAGAGTGGGGTCGGGGAGAGAGAGAGAGTGGGGTCGGGGAGAGAGAGAGAGTGGTCGAGGAGAGAGAGAGAGAATGGGGTCGGGGAGAGAGAGAGAGTGGGGTCGGGGAGAGAGAGAGAGTGGGGTCGGGGAGAGAGAGAGAGAGAGAGAGTGGGATCGGGGAGAGAGAGAGAGAGAGAGAGAGTGGGGTCGGGGAGAGAGAGAGAGAGAGAGAGTGGGGTCGGGGAGAGAGCGAGAGTGGGGTCGGGGAGAGAGAGAGAGAGAGTGGGGTCGGAGAGAGAGTGAGAGAGACAGTGGGGTCGGGGAGAGAGAGAGACAGTGGGGTCGGGGAGAGAGAGAGAGAGTGGGGTCGGAGAGAGAGAGTGGGGTCGGGGAGAGAGAGAGAGAGTGGGGTCGGGGAGAGAGAGAGAGAGTGGGGTCGGGGAGAGAGAGAGTGAGGTCGGGGAGAGAGAGAGAGAGAGCAGGGTCGGGGAAAGAGAGAGAGTGGGGTCGAGGAGAGAGAGAGAGTGGGGTCGGGGAGAGAGAGTGGGGTCGGGGAGAGAGAGAGAGAGTGGGGTCGGGGAGAGAGAGAGTGAGGTCGGGGAGAGAGAGAGAGAGAGTAGGGTCGGGGAAAGAGAGAGAGTGGGGTCGAGGAGAGAGAGAGAGTGGGGTCGGGGAGAGAGAGAGAGTGGGGTCGGGGAGAGAGAGAGAGTGGGGTCGAGGAGAGAGAGAGAGTGAGGTCGAGGAGAGAGAGAGAGTGGGGTCGTGGAGAGAGAGAGTGGGGTCGTGGAGAGAGAGAGTGGGGTCGGGGAGAGAGAGAGAGTGGGGTCGGGGAGAGAGAGAGAGTGGTCGAGGAGAGAGAGAGAGAGTGGGGTCGGGGAGAGAGAGAGAGTGGGGTCGGGGAGAGAGAGAGATTGTGGTCGGGGAGAGAGAGAGTGGGGTCGGGGAGAGAGAGAGAGAGAGAGAGTGGGATCGGGGAGAGAGAGAGAGAGAGAGTGGGGTCGGGGAGAGAGCGAGAGTGGGGTCGGGGAGAGAGAGAGAGAGAGTGGGGTCGGAGAGAGAGTGAGAGAGACAGTGGGGTCGGGGAGAGAGAGAGAGAGTGGGGTCGGAGAGAGAGAGTGGGGTCGGGGAGAGAGAGAGAGAGTGGGGTCGGGGAGAGAGAGAGTGAGGTCGGGGAGAGAGAGAGAGAGAGTAGGGTCGGGGAAAGAGAGAGAGTGGGGTCGAGGAGAGAGAGAGAGTGGGGTCGGGGAGAGAGAGAGAGTGGGGTCGGGGAGAGAGAGAGAGTGGGGTCGGGGAGAGAGAGAGAGTGGGGTCGAGGAGAGAGAGAGAGTGGGGTCGAGGAGAGAGAGAGAGTGGGGTCGTGGAGAGAGAGAGAGTGGGGTCGGGGAGAGAGAGAGAGTGGGGTCGGGGAGAGAGAGAGAGAGTGGTCGAGGAGAGAGAGAGAGAGTGGGGTCGGGGAGAGAGAGAGAGTGGGGTCGGGGAGAGAGAGAGAGTGGGGTCGGGGAGAGAGAGAGAGAGAGAGAGTGGGATCGGGGAGAGAGAGAGAGAGAGAGAGTGGGGTCGGGGAGAGAGAGAGAGAGAGAGAGTGGGGTCGGGGAGAGAGCGAGAGTGGGGTCGGTGAGAGAGAGAGAGAGAGTGGGGTCGGAGAGAGAGTGAGAGAGAGAGAGAGTGGGGTCGGGGAGAGTGAGAGAGAGAGAGAGTGGGGTCGGGGAGAGAGAGAGAGAGAGAGAGTGGGGTCGGGGAGAGAGAGAGAGAGTGGGGTCGGGGAGAGAGAGAGAGAGTGGGGTCGGGGAGAGAGAGAGAGAGTGGGGTCGGGGAGAGAGAGAGAGTGGTCGAGGAGAGAGAGAGAGAGTGGTCGAGGAGAGAGAGAGTGGTCGAGGAGAGAGAGAGAGTGGGGTCGGGGAGAGAGAGAGAGTGGGGTCGGGGAGAGAGAGAGAGAGAGAGTGGGGTCGGGGAGAGAGCGAGAGTGGGGTCGGGGAGAGAGAGAGAGAGAGAGAGTGGGGTCGGAGAGAGAGTGAGAGAGAGAGAGAGTGGGGTCGGGGAGAAAGAGAGAGAGAGAGAGAGAGTGGGGTCGGGGAGAGAGAGTGAGTGAGTTGGGGGGTGAGAGAGAGAGAGTGAGTTGGGGGGTGAGAGAGGGAGCGAGAGGGAGGGAGAACGGTTGAGTGGAAGGGACAGAGAGAGTGAGGGAGAATGGGAAAGTGGGAGGGAGAAAAAGGGGGAGACAGAGAGAGAGAGGGGAAAGAGGGAGGCCGTACGGGGGAGTGGGAGGGAGAGCAGAGGGGAGAGAGAGAGAGGGAGGGAGAGCGAGCAGGGGGGAGAGAGGGAGGGAGAACGGGGGAGTGGGGGGGGGGGAGAGGGAAGGAGAACGGGTGAGTGGGTGGGAGAGCTGGGGGTAGAGAGAGAGAGGAGGGAGAGGGAGAGAGAACGGGGGAGAGGGAAGGAGAACGGAGGAGTGGGAGGGAGAGCTGGGGGTAGAGAGAGAGAGGAGGGAGAGGGAATGAGAATGGGGAAGTGGGAGGGAGAGTGGTGGGGAGAGGGAAGGAGAACGGGCTAGTGGGAGGGAGAGCAGGGGGGAGAGGGAGAGAGGGAGAGCAGGGGGGAATGGGAGGGAGGGAGGGAGAACGGGGAAGTGGGAGGGAGAGTGGTGGGGAGAGGGAAGGAGAACGGGCTAGTGGGAGGGAGAGCGGGGGGAGAGGGAGGGAGAGCGAGCAGGGGGGAATGGGAGGGAGGGGGGAGAGGGAAGGAGAACGGGGTAGTGGGAGGGAGAGCAGGGGGGAGAACAGGGGAGTGGGAGGGAGAGCTGGGGGGAGGGAGGGAGAACAGGGGAGTGGGAGGGAGAGCAGGGGGGAGAGGGAGGGAGGGAGAGCAGGGGGGAATGGGAGGGAGGGGGGAGAGGGAGGGAGAACGGGGAAGTGGGAGGGTGAGTGTTGGGAAGAGGGAAGGTGAACGGGGTAGTGGGAGGGAGAGCAGGGGGGAGAGGGAGGGAGGGAGAGCAGGGGGGAATGGGAGGGAGGGGGGAGAGGGAGGGAGAACGGGGAAGTGGGAGGGAGAGCTGGGGAGGGAGGGAGGGAGAACAGGGGAGTGGGAGGGAGAGCTGGGGGGAGAGGGAGAGAGAGAGGTGGGGAGGGAGGGAGAATGGGAAAGTGGGAGGGTGAGAGAGGGGCGGGGGGAGGGAGGGAGAACGGGGAAGTGGGAGGGAGAGCAGGGGGGAGAGAGTGAGAGAGGCGGGGGGAGGGAGGGAGAACGGGGAAGTGGGAGGGAGAGCAATGGGGAGCGAGGGAGAACGGGGAAGTGGGAGAGGGGGGTGAGAGAGGGAGAACGGGGAAGTGGGAGAGAGGGAGAGAGAGGGAGAACGGGGAAGTGGGAGGGAGAGCAGGGGGGAGAGAGTGAGAGAGGCGGGGGGAGGGAGGGAGAACGGGGAAGTGGGAGAGGGGGGAGAGAGAGGGAGAACGGGGAAGTGGGAGAGAGGGAGAGAGAGGGAGAACGGGGAAGTGGGAGGGAGAGCAGGGGGGAGAGAGTGAGAGAGGCGGGGGGAGGGAGGGAGAACGGGGAAGTGGGAGGGAGAGCAATGGGGAGCGAGGGAGAATGGGGAAGTGGGAGAGGGGGGAGAGAGAGGGAGAACGGGAAAGTGGGACAGAGGGAGAGAGAGGGAGAACGGGGAAGTGGGAGGGAGAGCAGGGGGGAGAGAGTGAGGGGGGGGGAGAGGGAGGTAGAGCGGGGAAGTGTGAGAGAGAGAGAGGGGGGACAAGGAGGCAGAATGGGGGAGTGGGAGGGAGAGCAGGAGGTAGAGTGAGTGAGAGGGGGGGAGAGAATGAGAGAGGTGGGGAGGGAGGGAGAACGGGGGAGTGGGAGGGAGAGCAGGGGGAAGAGAGAGAGGGGGGAAGAGGGAAGGAGAGCAGGGAAGTGGGAGGGAGAGCAGGGGGGAGAGGGAGAGGGAGGGAGAGCGGGGAAGTCGGAGAGAGAGAGCGGGGAGTGGGAGGGAGAGCAGGGGGAAGAGAGAGAGGGAGGGAGAGCGGGGAGTGGGAGGGTGAGAGAGAGTGAGGGAGAACGGGAAAGTGGGAGGGAGAGCAGGGGGAAGAGAGAGAGGGAGGGAGAGCGGGGAGTGGGAGGGTGAGAGAGAGTGAGGGAGAACGGGGGAGTGGGAGGGAGAGAGAAGGGGGGGAGAGAGAGAGGGGGGAGTGGGAGGGAGAGCGGGGGGAGAGAGAGAGGTGGGCAGAGGGTGGGGGAGTGGGAGGGAGAGCAGGATGGAGAGAGGGGGGGGGAAGAGGGAGGGAGAACGGGGCAGTGGGAGGGAGAGCAGGGCGGAGAGAGAGAGGGGGGGAGAGGGAGGGAGAACGGGGCAGAGGGAGGGAGAGCGGCGAAGTGGGAGAGAGGGAGAGGGGGGAGAGAGAGGGAGAACGGGGAAGTGGGAGAGAGGGAGAGGGGGGAGAGAGAGGGAGAACGGGGAAGTGGGAGGGAGAGCAGGGGGGAGAGAGAGAGGTGGGGAGAGGGTGGGGGAGTGGGAGGGAGAGCAGGGCGGAGAGAGAGAGGGGGGGAGAGGGAGGGAGAACGGGGGAGTGGGAGGGAGAGCAGGGCGGAGAGAGAGAGGGGGGGAGTGGGAGGGAGAGCGGGGGGGGAGAGAGAGAGGGGAGAGGGAGGGAGTCGGGTGTGGAAGGAAGAGCAGGGGAGTGGGAGGGAGAGCAGGACGGAGAGAGTGGGGGGAGAGCAGGGGGGGGAGAGGGAGGGAGAACGGGGGAGTGGGAGGGAGAGCAGGGCGGAGAGAGAGAGGGGGGGAGTGGGAGGGAGAGCGGGGGGGGGAGAGAGAGAGGGGAGAGGGAGGGAGACGGGTGTGGAAGGAAGAGCAGGGGAGTGGGAGGGAGAGCAGGACGGAGAGAGTGGGGGGGAGAGCAGGGGGGAGAGAGAGAGGGGGGGAGAGGGAGGGAGAACGGGGGGGAAGAGAGAGAGGGGAGAGGGAGGGAGACGGGTGTGGAAGGAAGAGCAGGGGAGTGGGAGGGAGAGCAGGGCGGAGAGAGAGAGGGGGGGAGAATGAGGGATAATGGGGGAGTGGGAGGGAGAGCAGGGCGGAGAGAGAGGGGGGGGAGTGGGAGGGAGAGCGGGGGGGAAGAGAGAGAGGGGAGAGGGAGGGAGATGGGTGTGGAAGGAAGAGCAGGGGAGTGGGAGGGAGAGCAGGACGGAGAGAGTGGGGGGGAGAGCAGGGGGGAGAGAGAGGGGGGAGAGGGAGGGAGTGCAGGGGGGATTGAGAGAGGGGGGAGTGGGAGGGAAAGCAGGGGGGAGAGAGAGTGGGGTGCAGTGGGAGGGAGAGCAGGGGGGAGAGAGAGAGAGGGGGAGTGGGAGGGAGAGCAGGGGGGGAGAGAGAGAGGGGAGAGGGAGGGAGACGGGTGTGGAAGGAAGAGCAGGGGAGTGGGAGGGAGAGCAGGACGGAGTGAGAGAGGGGGGGAGTGGGAGGGAAAGCAGGGGGGAGAGAGAGTGGGGTGCAGTGGGAGGGAGAGCAGGGCGGAGTGAGAGAGGGGGGGGAGTGGGAGGGAGAGCGGGGGGGGAGAGAGAGCGGGGAGAGGGAGGGAGACGGGTGTGGAAGGAAGAGCAGGGGAGTGGGAGGGAGAGCAGGACGGAGAGAGTGGGGGGGAGAGGGAGGGAGAACGGGGGGGGAGAGAGAGAGGGGAGAGGGAGGGAGACGGGTGTGGAAGGAAGAGCAGGGGAGTGGCAGGGAGAGCAGGACGGAGAGAGTGGTGGGGAGAGCAGGGGGGAGAGGGAGGGAGAACGGGGGAGAGGGAGGGAGTGCAGGGGGGATAGAGAGAGGGGGGAGTGGGAGGGAAAGCAGGGGGGAGGGAGAGTGGGGTGCAGTGGGAGGGACAGCAGGGGGGAGAGAGAGAGGGGGGGAATGGGAGGGAGAGCAGGGGGGGAGAGAGAGAGGGGGAAAGGGAGGGAGAGAGAGAGGTGGGGGAGAGGGAGGGAAAACGAGGGAGTGGGAGGGAGTGCAGCGGGGAGAGAGAGAGAGGGGGGGATTGCGGCCTGGGTTCAGTTGAAAGCAGCTGTTAACACTCACCTCTTGTTTTATACCACCCCCAACCCCACTCCCTGCAGGTTTTGTACGAGGCTGGCCTCTCCCTGATGTCCATGTTCCTCTTCATTAGCTGCCTCAGCTCCATCCACATCCTTCGCACAATCTTCCTACTTCCCCGGACACACATTCCCTACCCTCTACCAAAGGGGTACACCTATGGGTAAGTAGGAGAGGAGGGAGTTACAGGATGGTGTTGAATCGAGGGGTTCTGGGGGTTTATATATAGAATAACACATACCCGGGAGTGAGTTACAGACTGGAATCTAATCAAGGGGTTCAGGGGGTTTATATATAGAATAACAGATACCCGGGAGTGAATTAGAGACTGGAATCTAATCGAGGGGTTCGGGGGGTTTATATATAGCATAACAGATACCCGGGAGTGAGTTACAGACTGGAATCTAATCAAGGGGTTCAGGGGGTTTATATATAGAATAACAGATACCCGGGAGTGAGTTAGAGACTGGAATCTAATCGAGGGGTTCGGGGGGTTTATATATAGCATAACAGATACCCGGGAGTGAGTTACAGACTGGAATCTAATCGAGGGGTTCGGGGGGTTTATATATGGAATAACAGATACCAGGGAGTGAGTTACAGGCTGGAATCTAATCGAGGGGTTCGGGTGGTTTATATATAGAATAACAGATACCCGGGAGTGAGTTACAGACTGGAATCTAATCGAGGGGTTCGGGTGGTTTATATATAGAATAACAGATACCCGGGAGTGAGTTACAGACTGGAATCTAATCGAGGGGTTCGGGGAGTTTACATATAGAATAACAGATACCAGGGAGTGAGTTACAGACTGGAATCTAATTGAGGGGTTCGGGTGGTTTATATATAGAATAACAGATACCCGGGAGTGAGTTACAGACTGGAATCTAATCGAGGGGTTCGGGGGGGTGAGATAGAATAACAGATACCCGAGAGTGAGTTACAGACTGGAATCTAATCGAGGGGTTCGGGGGGTTTACATATAGAATAACAGATACCCGGGAATGAGTTACAGAGTGGAATCTAATCGAGGGGTTCGGGTGGTTTACATAGAGAATAACAGATACCCGGGAGTGAGTTACAGACTGGAATCTAATCGAGGGGTTCGGGTGGTTGATATATGGAATAACAGATACCCGAGAGTGAGTTACAGACTGGAATCTAATCGAGGGATTCGGGTGGTTTACATATAGAATAACAGATACCCGGGAGTGAGTTACAGACTGGAATCTAATCGAAGGGTTCGGGGGGGTTATATATAGAATAACAGATACCCGGGAGTGAGTTACAGACTGGAATCTAATCGAGGGGTTCGGGGGGTTTATATATAGAATAACAGATACTCGGGAGTGAGTTACAGGCTGGAATCTAATCGAGGGGTTCGGGTGGTTTATATATAGAATAACAGATACCCGGGAGTGAGTTACAGACTGGAATCTAATCGAAGGGTTCGGGGGGGTTATATATAGAATAACAGATACCCGGGAGTGAGTTACAGACTGGAATCAAATCGAAGGGTTCGGGGGGTTTATATATAGAATAACAGATCCCCGGGAGTGAGTTACAGAGTGGAATCCAATCGAGGGGTTCGGGGGGTTTATATATAGAATAACAGATACTCGGGAGTGAGTTACAGAATGGAATCTAATCGAGGGGTTCGGGGGGTTTATATATAGAATAACAGATACCCGGGAGTGAGTTACAGACTGGAATCTAATCGAGGGGTTCTGGGGGTTTTTATATAGAATAACAGATACCCGGGAGTGAGTTACAGAGTGGAATCTAATCGAGGGGTTCGGGGGATTTATATATAGAATAACAGATACTCGGGAGTGAGTTACAGACTGGAATCTAATCGAGGGGTTCGGGGGGTTTATATATAGAATAACAGATACCCGGGAGTGAGTTACAGACTGGAATCTAATCAAGGGGTTCGGGGGGTTTATATATAGAATAACAGATTCACGGGAGTGAGTTACAGACTGGAATCTAATCGAGGGGTTCGGGGGGTTTATATATGGAATAACAGATACCCGAGAGTGAGTTACAGACTGGAAGCTAATCGAGAGTTTCGGGGGGTTTATATAGAGAATAACAGATACCCGGGAGTGAGTTACACGCTGGAATCTAATCGAGGGGTTCAGGTGGTTTATATATAGAATAACAGATACCCGGGAGTGAGGTACAGACTGGAATCTAATCGAGGGGTTCGGGCGGATTATGTATCGAATAACAGATACCCGGGAGTGAGTTACAGACTGGAATCTAATCGAGGGGTTCGGGGGGTTTATATATAGAATAACAGATACCCGGGAGTGAGTTACAGAGTGGAATCTAATCGAGCAGTTCGGGGGGTTTATATATAGAATAACAGATACTCGGGAGTGAGTTACAGACTGGAATCTAATCGAGGGGTTCGGGGGGTTTATATATAGAATAACAGATACCCGGGAGTGAGTTACAGGCTGGAATCTAATCGAGGGGTTCGGGGGGTTTATATATAGAATAACAGATACCCGGGAGTGAGTTACAGGCTGGAATCTAATCGAGGGGTTCGGGTGGTTTATATATAGAATAACAGATACCCGGGAGTGAGTTACAGACTGGGATCTAATCGAGGGGTTCGGGGGGTTTATATATAGCATAACAGATACCCGGGAGTGAGTTACAGACTGGAATCTGATCGAGGGGTATGGGGGTTTATAGATAGAATAACAGATACCCGGTAGTGAGTTACAGACTGGAATCTAATCGAGGGGTTCGGGGGGGTTTATATATGGAATAACAGATACCAGGGAGTGAGTTACAGGCTGGAATCTAATCGAGGGGTTCGGGTGGTTTATATATAGCAAAACAGATACCCGGGAGTGAGTTACAGAATGGAATCTAATCGAGGGGTTCAGGGGGTTTATATATAGAATAACAGATACCTGGGAGTGAGTTACAGACTGCAATCTAATCGAGGGGTTCGGGGAGTTTATATATGGAATAACAGATACCAGGGAGTGAGTTACAGACTGGAATCTAATTGAGGGGTTCGGGTGGTTTATATATAGAATAACAGATACCCGGGAGTGAGTTACAGGCTGGAATCTAATCGAGGGGTTCGGGTGGTTTACATGTAGAATAACAGATACCCGGGAGTGAGTTACAGACTGGAATCTAATTGAGGGGTTTGGGTGGTTTATATATAGAATAACAGATACCCGGGAGTGAGTTACAGACTGGAATCTAATCGAGGGGTTCGGGGGGGTGATATAGAATAACAGATACCTGAGAGTGAGTTACAGACTGGAATCTAATCGAGGGGTTCGGGGGGTTTACATATAGAATAACAGATACCCGGGAGTGAGTTACAGAGTGGAATCTAATCGAGGGGTTCGGGGGGTTTATATATAGAATAACAGATACCCGGGAGTGAGTTACAGACTGGAATCTAATCGAGGGGTTCGGGGGGGTGATATAGAATAACAGATACCTGAGAGTGAGTTACAGACTGGAATCTAATCGAGGGGTTCGGGGGGTTTACATATAGAATAACAGATACCCGGGAGTGAGTTACAGAGTGGAATCTAATCGAGGGGTTCGGGGGGTTTATATATAGAATAACAGATACCCGGGAGTGAGTTACAGACTGGAATCTAATCGAGGGGTTCGGGGGGTTTATATATAGAATAACCGATACCCGGGAGTGAGTTACAGACTGGAATCTAATCGAGGGGTTCGGGTGGTTTATATATGGAATAACAGATACCCGAGAGTGAGTTACAGACTGGAATCTAATCGAGGGATTCGGGTGGTTTATATGTGGAATAACAGATACCCGGGAGTGAGTTACAGACTGGAATCTAATCGAGGGGTTCGGGGGGTCTATATATGGAATAACAGATACCAGGGAGTGAGTTACAGGCTGGAATCTAATCGAGGGGTTCGGGTGGTTTATATATAGCAAAACAGATACCCGGGAGTGAGTTACAGAATGGAATCTAATCGAGGGGTTCGGGGGGTTTATATATAGAATAACAGATACCTGGGAGTGAGTTACAGACTGCAATCTAATCGAGGGGTTCGGGGAGTTTATATATGGAATAACAGATACCAGGGAGTGAGTTACAGACTGGAATCTAATTGAGGGGTTCGGGGGGTTTATATATAGAATAACAGATACCCGGGAGTGAGTTACAGGCTGGAATCTAATCGAGGGGTTCGGGTGGTTTACATGTAGAATAACAGATACCCGGGAGTGAGTTACAGACTGGAATCTAATCGAGGGGTTCGGGGGGGTGATATAGAATAACAGATACCCGAGAGTGAGTTACAGACTGGAATCTAATCGAGGGGTTCGGGGGGTTTACATATAGAATAACAGATACCCGGGAGTGAGTTACAGAGTGGAATCTAATCGAGGGGTTCGGGGGGTTTATATATAGAATAACAGATACTCGGGAGTGAGTTACAGACTGGAATCTAATCGAGGGGTTCGGGGGGTTTATATATAGAATAACCGATACCCGGGAGTGAGTTACAGACTGGAATCTAATCGAGGGGTTCGGGTGGTTTATATATGGAATAACAGATACCCGAGAGTGAGTTACAGACTGGAATCTAATCGAGGGATTCGGGTTGTTTATATATAGAATAACAGATACCCGGGAGTGAGTTACAGACTGGAATCTAATCGAAGGGTTCGGGGGGGTTATATATAGAATAACAGATACCCGGGAGTGAGTTACAGACTGGAATCTAATCGAGGGGTTCGGGGGGTTTATATATAGAATAACAGATACTCGGGAGTGAGTTACAGACTGGAATCTAATCGAGGGGTTCGGGGGGTTTATATATAGAATAACAGATACCCGGGAGTGAGTTACAGACTGGAATCTAATCGAGGGGTTCGGGGGGTTTATATAAAGAATAACAGATACCCGGGAGTGAGTTACAGGCTGGAATCTAATCGAGGGGTTCGGGTGGTTTATATATAGAATAACCGATACCCGGGAGTGAGTTACAGACTGGAATCTAATCGAGCCGTTCGGGTGGTTTATATATGGAATAACAGATACCCGAGAGTGAGTTACAGACTGGAATCTAATCGAGGGATTCGGGTGGTTTATATATAGAATAACAGATACCCGGGCATGGGTTACAGACTGGAATCTAATCGAGGGGTTCGGGGAGTTTATATATAGAATAACAGATACCCGGGAGTGAGTTACAGACTGGAATCTAATCGAGGGGTTCGGGGGGTTTATATATAGAATAACAGATACCCGGGAGTGAGTTACAGACTGGAATCTAATCGAGGGGTTCGGGGGGTTTATATAAAGAATAACAGATACCCGGGAGTGAGTTACAGACTGGAATCTAATCGAAGGGTTCGGGGGGGTTATATATAGAATAACAGATACCCGGGAGTGAGTTACAGACTGGAATCTAATCGAGGGGTTCGGGGGGTTTATATATAGAATAACAGATACTCGGGAGTGAGTTACAGACTGGAATCTAATCGATGGGTTCGGGGGGTTTATATATAGAATAACAGATACCCGGGAGTGAGTTACAGACTGGAATCTAATCGAGGGGTTCGGGGGGTTTATATATAGAATAACAGATTCACGGGAGTGAGTAACAGACTGGAATCTAATCGAGGGGTTCGGGGGGTTTATATATGGAATAACAGATACCCGAGAGTGAGTTACAGGCTGGAATCTAATCGAGGGGTTCGGGGGATTTATATAGAGAATAACAGATACTCGGGAGTGAGTTACAGACTGGAATCTAATCGAGGGGTTCGGGGGATTTATATATAGAATAACAGATACTCGGGAGTGAGTTACAGACTGGAATCTAATCGAGGGGTTCGGGGGGTTTATATGTAGAATAACAGATTCACGGGAGTGATTTACAGACTGGAATCTAATCGAGAGGTTCGGGGGGTTTATATATGGAATAACAGATACCCGGGAGTGAGTTACAGGCTGGAATCTAATCGAGGGGTTCGGGGGGTTTATATATAGAATAACAGATCCCCGGGAGTGAGTTACAGAGTGGAATCTAATCGAGGGGTTCTGGGGGTTCATATATAGAATAACAGATACCCGGGAGTGAGTTACAGAGTGGAATCTAATCGAGGGGTTCGGGGGATTTATATATAGAATAACAGATACCCGGGAGTGAGTTACAGACTGGAATCTAATCGAGGGGTTCGGGTGGTTTATATATAGAATAACAGATACTCGGGAGTGAGTTACAGACTGGAATCTAATCGATGGGTTCGGGGGGTTTATATATAGAATAACAGATACCCGGGAGTGAGTTACAGACTGGAATCTAATCGAGGGGTTCGGGGGGTTTATATATAGAATAACAGATTCACGGGAGTGAGTAACAGACTGGAATCTAATCGAGGGGTTCGGGGGGTTTATATATGGAATAACAGATACCCGAGAGTGAGTTACAGACTGGAAGCTAATCGAGAGTTTCGGGGGGTTTATATAGAGAATAACAGATACCCGGGAGTGAGTTACAGGCTGGAATCTAATCGAGGGGTTCGGGGGATTTATATATAGAATAACAGATACTCGGGAGTGAGTTACAGACTGGAATCTAATCGAGGGGTTCGGGGGGTTTATATGTAGAATAACAGATTCACGGGAGTGATTTACAGACTGGAATCTAATCGAGAGGTTCGGGGGGTTTATATATGGAATAACAGATACCCGGGAGTGAGTTACAGGCTGGAATCTAATCGAGGGGTTCGGGTGGTTTATATATAGAATAACAGATACCCGGGAGTGAGTTACAGACTGGAATCTAATCGAGGGGTTCTGGGGGTTTATATATAGAATAACAGATACCCGGGAGTGAGTTGCAGACTGGAATCTAATCGAGGGATACGGGGGGTTTATATGTAGAATAACAGATACCCGGGAGTGAGTTACAGAGTGGAATCTAATCGAGGGGTTCGGGGGATTTACATATAGAATAACAGATACTCGGGAGTGAGTTACAGACTGGAATCTAATCGAGGGGTTCGGGGGGTTTATATATAGAATAACAGATACCCGGGAGTGAGTTACAGAGTGGAATCTAATCGAGGGGTTCGGGGGGTTTATATATAGAATAACAGATACCCGGGAGTGAGTTAGAGACTGGAATCTAATCGAGGGGTTCGGGTGGTTTATATATAGCATAACAGATACCCGGGAGTGAGTTACAGACTGGAATCTAATCGAGGGGTTCGGGGGGTTTATATATGGAATAACAGATACCGGGGAGTGAGTTACAGGCTGGAATCTAATCGAGGGGTTCGGGTGGTTTATATATAGAATAACAGATACCCGGGAGTGAGTTACAGACTGGAATCTAATCGAGGGGTTCGGGTGGTTTATATGTAGAATAACAGATACCCGGGAGTGAGTTACAGACTGGAATCTAATCGAGGGGTTCGGGGGGTTTACATATAGAATAACAGATACCAGGGAGTGAGTTACAGACTGGAATCTAATTGAGGGGTTCGGGTGGTTTATATATAGAATAACAGATACCCGGGAGTGAGTTACAGACTGGAATCTAATCGAGGGGTTCGGGGGGGGTGAGATAGAATAACAGATACCCGAGAGTGAGTTACAGACTGGAAGCTAATCGAGAGTTTCGGGGGGTTTATATATAGAATAACAGATACCCGGGAGTGAGTTACAGGCTGGAATCTAATCGAGGGGTTCGGGTGGTTTATATATAGAATAACAGATACCCGGGAGTGAGTTACAGACTGGAATCTAATCGAGGGGTTCTGGGGGTTTATATATAGAATAACAGATACCCGGGAGTGAGTTACAGACTGGAATCTAATCGAGGGATACGGGGGGTTTATATGTAGAGTAACAGATACCAGGGAGTGAGTTACAGACTGGAATCTAATCGAGGGGTTCGGGGGGTTTATATATAGAATAACAGATTCACGGGAGTGATTTACAGACTGGAATCTAATCGAGGGCTTCGGGGGGTTTATATATGGAATAACAGATACCCGAGAGTGAGTTACAGACTGGAAGCTAATCGAGAGTTTCGGGGGGTTTATATATAGAATAACAGATACCCGGGAGTGAGTTACAGGCTGGAATCTAATCGAGGGGTTCGGGTGGTTTATATATAGAATAACAGATACCCGGGAGTGAGGTACAGACAGGAATCTAATCGAGGGGTTCGGGGGGATTATGTATCGAATAACAGATACCCGGGAGTGAGTTACAGACTGGAATCTAATCGAGGGGTTCGGGGGGTTTATATATAGAATAACAGAAACTCGGGAGTGAGTTACAGACTGGAATCTAATCAAGGGGTTCGGGGGGTTTATATATAGAATAACAGATACCCAGGAGTGAGTTACAGGCTGGAATCTAATCGAGGGGTTCGGAGGGTTTATATATAGAATAACAGATACCCGGGAGTGAGTTACAGGCTGGAATCTAATCGAGGGGTTCGGGTGGTTTATATATAGAATAACAGATACCCGGGAGTGAGTTACAGACTGGAATCTAATCGAAGGGTTCAGGTGGTTTATATATAGAATAACAGATACCCGGGAGTGAGTTGCAGACTGGAATCTAATCGAGGGGTTCGGGGGGTTTATATATAGAATAACCGATACCCGGGAGTGAGTCACAGACTGGAATCTAATCGAGGGGTTCGGGGGGTTTATATATAGAATAACAGATACTCGGGAGTGAGTTACAGACTGGAATCTAATCGAGGGGTTCGGGGGGTTTACATAGAGAATAACAGATACCCGGGAGTGAGTTACAGACTGGAATCTAATCGAGGGGTTCGGGTGGTTGATATATGGAATAACAGATACCCGAGAGTGAGTTACAGACTGGAATCTAATCGAGGGATTCGGGTGGTTTACATATCGAATAACAGATACCCGGGAGTGAGTTACAGACTGGAATCTAATCGAAGGGTTCGGGGGGGTTATATATAGAATAACAGATACCCGGGAGTGAGTTACAGACTGGAATCTAATCGAGGGGTTCGGGGGGTTTATATATAGAATAACAGATACTCGGGAGTGAGTTACAGAGTGGAATCTAATCGAGGGGTTCGGGGGGTTTATATATAGAATAACAGATACCCGGGAGTGAGTTACAGGCTGGAATCTAATCGAGGGGTTCGGGGGGTTTATATATAGAATAACAGATACCCGGGAGTGAGTTACAGGCTGGAATCTAATCGAGGGGTTCGGGTGGTTTATATATAGAATAACAGATACCCGGGAGTGAGTTACAGACTGGAATCTAATCGAAGGGTTCGGGGGGGTTATATATAGAATAACAGATACCCGGGAGTGAGTTACAGACTGGAATCTAATCGAGGGGTTCGGGGGGTTTATATATAGAATAACAGATACCCGGTAGTGTGTTACAGAGTGGAATCCAATCGAGGGGTTCGGGGGGTTTATATATAGAATAACAGATACTCGGGAGTGAGTTACAGACTGGAATCTAATCGAGGGGTTCTGGGGGTTTATATATAGAATAACAGATACCCGGGAGTGAGTTACAGAGTGGAATCTAATCGAGGGGTTCGGGGGATTTATATATAGAATAACAGATACTCGGGAGTGAGTTACAGACTGGAATCTAATCGAGGGGTTCGGGGGGTTTATATATAGAATAACAGATACCCGGGAGTGAGTTACAGACTGAAATCTAATCGAGGGGTTCGGGGGGTTTATATATAGAATAACAGATTCACGGGAGTGAGTTACAGACTGGAATCTAATCGAGGGGTTCGGGGGGTTTATATATGGAAGAACAGATACCCGAGAGTGAGTTACAGACTGGAAGCTAATCGAGAGTTTCGGGGGGTTTATATAGAGAATAACAGATACCCGGGAGTGAGTTACACGCTGGAATCTAATCGAGGGGTTCAGGTGGTTTATATATAGAATAACAGATACCCGGGAGTGAGGTACAGACTGGAATCTAATCGAGGGGTTCGGGGGGATTATGTATCGAATAACAGATACCCGGGAGTGAGTTACAGACTGGAATCTAATCGAGGGGTTCGGGGGGTTTATATATAGAATAACAGATACCCGGGAGTGAGTTACAGAGTGGAATCTAATCGAGCAGTTCGGGGGGTTTATATATAGAATAACAGATACTCGGGAGTGAGTTACAGACTGGAATCTAATCGAGGGGTTCGGGGGGTTTATATATAGAATAACAGATACCCGGGAGTGAGTTACAGGCTGGAATCTAATCGAGGGGTTCGGGGGGTTTATATATAGAATAACAGATACCCGGGAGTGAGTTACAGGCTGGAATCTAATCGAGGGGTTCGGGTGCTTTATATATAGAATAACAGATACCCGGGAGTGAGTTACAGACTGGAATCTAATCGAAGGGTTCAAAGGGGTTATATATAGAATAACAGATACCCGGGAGTGAGTTACAGACTGGAATCTTATCGAGTGGTTCGGGGGGTTTATATATAGAATAACAGATACCCGGGAGTGAGTTACAGACTGGAATCTTATCGAGGGGTTCGGGGGGTTTATATATAGAATAACAGATACCCGGGAGTGAGTTACAGACTGGGATCTAATCGAGGGGTTCGGGGGATTTATATATAGAATAACAGATACTCGGGAGTGAGTTACAGAGTGGAATCTAATCGAGGGGTTCGGGGGATTTATATATAGAATAACAGATACTCGGGAGTGAGTTACAGACTGGAATCTTATCGAGGGGTTCGGGGGGTTTATATATAGAATAACAGATACCCGGGAGTGAGTTACAGACTGGGATCTAATCGAGGGGTTCGGGGGGTTTATATATAGCATAACAGATACCCGGGAGTGAGTTACAGACTGGAATCTGATCGAGGGGTATGGGGGTTTATAGATAGAATAACAGATACCCGGTAGTGAGTTACAGACTGGAATCGAATCGTGGGGTTCGGGTGGTTTATATATGGAATAACAGATACCCGAGAGTGAGTTACAGACTGGAATCTAATCGAGGGATTCGGGTGGTTTATATATAGAATAACAGATACCCGGGAGTGAGTTACAGACTGGAATCTAATCGAGGGGTCCGGGGGGTTTATATATGGAATAACAGATACCAGGGAGTGAGTTACAGGCTGGAATCTAATCGAGGGGTTCGGGTGGTTTATATATAGCAAAACAGATACCCGGGAGTGAGTTACAGAATGGAATCTAATCGAGGGGTTCGGGGGGTTTATATATAGAATAACAGATACCTGGGAGTGAGTTACAGACTGCAATCTAATCGAGGGGTTCGGGGAGTTTATATATGGAATAACAGATACCAGGGAGTGAGTTACAGACTGGAATCTAATTGAGGGGTTCGGGTGGTTTATATATAGAATAACAGATACCCGGGAGTGAGTTACAGGCTGGAATCTAATCGAGGGGTTCGGGTGGTTTACATGTAGAATAACAGATACCCGGGAGTGAGTTACAGACTGGAATCTAATCGAGGGGTTCGGGGGGGTGATATAGAATAACAGATACCCGAGAGTGAGTTACAGACTGGAATCTAATCGAGGGGTTCGGGGGGTTTACATATAGAATAACAGATACCCGGGAGTGAGTTACAGAGTGGAATCTAATCGAGGGGTTCGGGGGGTTTATATATAGAATAACCGATACCCGGGAGTGAGTTACAGACTGGAATCTAATCGAGGGGTTCGGGTGGTTTATATATGGAATAACAGATACCCGAGAGTGAGTTACAGACTGGAATCTAATCGAGGGGTTCGGGGTGTTTATATATAGAATAACAGATACCCGGGAGTGAGTTACAGACTGGAATCTAATCGAAGGGTTCGGGGGGGTTATATATAGAATAACAGATACCCGGGAGTGAGTTACAGACTGGAATCTAATCGAGGGGTTCGGGGGGTTTATATATAGAATAACAGATACTCGGGAGTGAGTTACAGACTGGAATCTAATCGAGGGGTTCGGGGAGTTTATATATAGAATAACAGATACCCGGGAGTGAGTTACAGGCTGGAATCTAATCGAGGGGTTCGGGGGGTTTATATAAAGAATAACAGATACCCGGGAGTGAGTTACAGGCTGGAATCTAATCGAGGGGTTCGGGTGGTTTATATATAGAATAACCGATACCCGGGAGTGAGTTACAGACTGGAATCTAATCGAGGGGTTCGGGTGGTTTATATATGGAATAACAGATACCCGAGAGTGAGTTACAGACTGGAATCTAATCGAGGGATTCGGGTGGTTTATATATAGAATAACAGATACCCGGGAGTGAGTTACAGACTGGAATCTAATCGAAGGGTTCGGGGGGGTTATATATAGAATAACAGATACTCGGGAGTGAGTTACAGACTGGAATCTAATCGAGGGGTTCGGGGGGTTTATATATAGAATAACAGATCCCCGGGAGTGAGTTACAGAGTGGAATCTAATCGAGGGGTTCTGGGGGTTCATATATAGAATAACAGATACCCGGGAGTGAGTTACAGAGTGGAATCTAATCGAGGGGTTCGGGGGATTTATATATAGAATAACAGATACTCGGGAGTGAGTTACAGACTGGAATCTAATCGATGGGTTCGGGGGGTTTATATATAGAATAACAGATACCCGGGAGTGAGTTACAGACTGGAATCTAATCGAGGGGTTCGGGGGGTTTATATATAGAATAACAGATTCACGGGAGTGAGTAACAGACTGGAATCTAATCGAGGGGTTCGGGGGGTTTATATATGGAATAACAGATACCCGAGAGTGAGTTACAGACTGGAAGCTAATCGAGAGTTTCGGGGGGTTTATATAGAGAATAACAGATACCCGGGAGTGAGTTACAGGCTGGAATCTAATCGAGGGGTTCGGGGGATTTATATATAGAATAACAGATACTCGGGAGTGAGTTACAGACTGGAATCTAATCGAGGGGTTCGGGGGATTTATATATAGAATAACAGATACTCGGGAGTGAGTTACAGACTGGAATCTAATCGAGGGGTTCGGGGGGTTTATATGTAGAATAACAGATTCACGGGAGTGATTTACAGACTGGAATCTAATCGAGGGGTTCGGGGGGTTTATATATGGAATAACAGATACCCGAGAGTGAGTTACAGACTGGAAGCTAATCGAGAGTTTCGGGGGGTTTATATATAGAATAACAGATACCCGGGAGTGAGTTACAGGCTGGAATCTAATCGAGGGTTTCAGGTGGTTTATATATAGAATAACAGATACCCGGGAGTGAGTTACAGACTGGAATCTAATCGAGGGGTTCTGCGGGTTTATATATAGAATAACAGATACCCGGGAGTGAGTTACAGACTGGAATCTAATCGAGGGATACGGGGGGTTTATATGTAGAATAACAGATACCAGGGAGTGAGTTACAGACTGGAATCTAATCGAGGGGTTCGGGCGGTTTATATATAGAATAACAGATTCACGGGAGTGATTTACAGACTGGAATCTAATCGAGGGGTTCGGGGGGTTTATATATGGAATAACAGATACCCGAGAGTGAGTTACAGACTGGAAGCTAATCGAGAGTTTCGGGGGGTTTATATATAGAATAACAGATACCCGGGAGTGAGTTACAGGCTGGAATCTAATCGAGGGGTTCGGGTGGTTTATATATAGAATAACAGATACCCGGGAGTGAGTTACAGACTGGAATCTAATCGAAGGGTTCGGGTGGTTTATATATAGAATAACAGATACCCGGGAGTGAGTTACAGACTGGAATCTAATCGAGGGGTTCGGGGGGTTTATATATAGAATAACAGATACCCGGGAGTGAGTTACAGACTGGAATCTAATCGAGGGGTTCTGGGGGTTTATATATAGAATAACAGATACCCGGGAGTGAGTTACAGACTGGAATCTAATCGAGGGGTTCGGGGGATTTATATATAGAATAACAGATACTCGGGAGTGAGTTACAGACTGGAATCTAATCGAGGTGTTCGGGGGATTTATATATAGAATAACAGATACTCGGGAGTGAGTTACAGACTGGAATCTAATCGAGGGGTTCGGGGGGTTTATATGTAGAATAACAGATTCACGGGAGTGATTTACAGACTGGAATCTAATCGAGGGGTTCGGGGGGTTTATATATGAATAACAGATACCCGAGAGTGAGTTACAGACTGGAAGCTAATCGAGAGTTTCGTGGGGTTTATATATAGAATAACAGATACCCGGGAGTGAGTTACAGGCTGGAATCTAATCGAGGGGTTCGGGTGGTTTATATATAGAATAACAGATACCCGGGAGTGAGTTACAGACTGGAATCTAATCGAGGGGTTCTGGGGGTTTATATATAGAATAAAAGATACCCGGGAGTGAGTTACAGACTGGAATCTAATCGAGGGATATGGGGGGTTTATATGTAGAATAACAGATACCCGGGAGTGAGTTACAGAGTGGAATCTAATCGAGGGGTTCGGGGGATTTATATATAGCATAACAGATACTCGGGAGTGAGTTACAGACTGGAATCTAATCGAGGGGTTCGGGGGGTTTATATATAGAATAACAGATACCCGGGAGTGAGTTACAGACTGGAATCTAATCGAGGGGTTCGGGGGGTTTATATATAGAATAACAGATTCACGGGAGTGATTTACAGACTAGAATCTAATTGAGGGGTTCGGGGGGTTTATATATAGAATAACAGATACCCGGGAGTGAGTTACAGGCTGGAATCTAATCGAGGGGTTCGGGTGGTTTACATGTAGAATAACAGATACCCGGGAGTGAGTTACAGACTGGAATCTAATCGAGGGGTTCGGGGGGGTGATATAGAATAACAGATACCCGAGAGTGAGTTACAGACTGGAATCTAATCGAGGGGTTCGGGGGGTTTACATATAGAATAACAGATACCCGGGAGTGAGTTACAGAGTGGAATCTAATCGAGGGGTTCGGGGGGTTTATATATAGAATAACAGATACTCGGGAGTGAGTTACAGACTGGAATCTAATCGAGGGGTTCGGGGGGTTTATATATAGAATAACCGATACCCGGGAGTGAGTTACAGACTGGAATCTAATCGAGGGGTTCGGGTGGTTTATATATGGAATAACAGATACCCGAGAGTGAGTTACAGACTGGAATCTAATCGAGGGATTCGGGTTGTTTATATATAGAATAACAGATACCCGGGAGTGAGTTACAGACTGGAATCTAATCGAAGGGTTCGGGGGGGTTATATATAGAATAACAGATACCCGGGAGTGAGTTACAGACTGGAATCTAATCGAGGGGTTCGGGGGGTTTATATATAGAATAACAGATACTCGGGAGTGAGTTACAGACTGGAATCTAATCGAGGGGTTCGGGGGGTTTATATATAGAATAACAGATACCCGGGAGTGAGTTACAGACTGGAATCTAATCGAGGGGTTCGGGGGGTTTATATAAAGAATAACAGATACCCGGGAGTGAGTTACAGGCTGGAATCTAATCGAGGGGTTCGGGTGGTTTATATATAGAATAACCGATACCCGGGAGTGAGTTACAGACTGGAATCTAATCGAGCCGTTCGGGTGGTTTATATATGGAATAACAGATACCCGAGAGTGAGTTACAGACTGGAATCTAATCGAGGGATTCGGGTGGTTTATATATAGAATAACAGATACCCGGGCATGGGTTACAGACTGGAATCTAATCGAGGGGTTCGGGGAGTTTATATATAGAATAACAGATACCCGGGAGTGAGTTACAGACTGGAATCTAATCGAGGGGTTCGGGGGGTTTATATATAGAATAACAGATACCCGGGAGTGAGTTACAGACTGGAATCTAATCGAGGGGTTCGGGGGGTTTATATAAAGAATAACAGATACCCGGGAGTGAGTTACAGACTGGAATCTAATCGAAGGGTTCGGGGGGGTTATATATAGAATAACAGATACCCGGGAGTGAGTTACAGACTGGAATCTAATCGAGGGGTTCGGGGGGTTTATATATAGAATAACAGATACTCGGGAGTGAGTTACAGACTGGAATCTAATCGATGGGTTCGGGGGGTTTATATATAGAATAACAGATACCCGGGAGTGAGTTACAGACTGGAATCTAATCGAGGGGTTCGGGGGGTTTATATATAGAATAACAGATTCACGGGAGTGAGTAACAGACTGGAATCTAATCGAGGGGTTCGGGGGGTTTATATATGGAATAACAGATACCCGAGAGTGAGTTACAGGCTGGAATCTAATCGAGGGGTTCGGGGGATTTATATAGAGAATAACAGATACTCGGGAGTGAGTTACAGACTGGAATCTAATCGAGGGGTTCGGGGGATTTATATATAGAATAACAGATACTCGGGAGTGAGTTACAGACTGGAATCTAATCGAGGGGTTCGGGGGGTTTATATGTAGAATAACAGATTCACGGGAGTGATTTACAGACTGGAATCTAATCGAGAGGTTCGGGGGGTTTATATATGGAATAACAGATACCCGGGAGTGAGTTACAGGCTGGAATCTAATCGAGGGGTTCGGGGGGTTTATATATAGAATAACAGATCCCCGGGAGTGAGTTACAGAGTGGAATCTAATCGAGGGGTTCTGGGGGTTCATATATAGAATAACAGATACCCGGGAGTGAGTTACAGAGTGGAATCTAATCGAGGGGTTCGGGGGATTTATATATAGAATAACAGATACCCGGGAGTGAGTTACAGACTGGAATCTAATCGAGGGGTTCGGGTGGTTTATATATAGAATAACAGATACTCGGGAGTGAGTTACAGACTGGAATCTAATCGATGGGTTCGGGGGGTTTATATATAGAATAACAGATACCCGGGAGTGAGTTACAGACTGGAATCTAATCGAGGGGTTCGGGGGGTTTATATATAGAATAACAGATTCACGGGAGTGAGTAACAGACTGGAATCTAATCGAGGGGTTCGGGGGGTTTATATATGGAATAACAGATACCCGAGAGTGAGTTACAGACTGGAAGCTAATCGAGAGTTTCGGGGGGTTTATATAGAGAATAACAGATACCCGGGAGTGAGTTACAGGCTGGAATCTAATCGAGGGGTTCGGGGGATTTATATATAGAATAACAGATACTCGGGAGTGAGTTACAGACTGGAATCTAATCGAGGGGTTCGGGGGGTTTATATGTAGAATAACAGATTCACGGGAGTGATTTACAGACTGGAATCTAATCGAGAGGTTCGGGGGGTTTATATATGGAATAACAGATACCCGGGAGTGAGTTACAGGCTGGAATCTAATCGAGGGGTTCGGGTGGTTTATATATAGAATAACAGATACCCGGGAGTGAGTTACAGACTGGAATCTAATCGAGGGGTTCTGGGGGTTTATATATAGAATAACAGATACCCGGGAGTGAGTTGCAGACTGGAATCTAATCGAGGGATACGGGGGGTTTATATGTAGAATAACAGATACCCGGGAGTGAGTTACAGAGTGGAATCTAATCGAGGGGTTCGGGGGATTTACATATAGAATAACAGATACTCGGGAGTGAGTTACAGACTGGAATCTAATCGAGGGGTTCGGGGGGTTTATATATAGAATAACAGATACCCGGGAGTGAGTTACAGAGTGGAATCTAATCGAGGGGTTCGGGGGGTTTATATATAGAATAACAGATACCCGGGAGTGAGTTAGAGACTGGAATCTAATCGAGGGGTTCGGGTGGTTTATATATAGCATAACAGATACCCGGGAGTGAGTTACAGACTGGAATCTAATCGAGGGGTTCGGGGGGTTTATATATGGAATAACAGATACCGGGGAGTGAGTTACAGGCTGGAATCTAATCGAGGGGTTCGGGTGGTTTATATATAGAATAACAGATACCCGGGAGTGAGTTACAGACTGGAATCTAATCGAGGGGTTCGGGTGGTTTATATGTAGAATAACAGATACCCGGGAGTGAGTTACAGACTGGAATCTAATCGAGGGGTTCGGGGGGTTTACATATAGAATAACAGATACCAGGGAGTGAGTTACAGACTGGAATCTAATTGAGGGGTTCGGGTGGTTTATATATAGAATAACAGATACCCGGGAGTGAGTTACAGACTGGAATCTAATCGAGGGGTTCGGGGGGGGTGAGATAGAATAACAGATACCCGAGAGTGAGTTACAGACTGGAAGCTAATCGAGAGTTTCGGGGGGTTTATATATAGAATAACAGATACCCGGGAGTGAGTTACAGGCTGGAATCTAATCGAGGGGTTCGGGTGGTTTATATATAGAATAACAGATACCCGGGAGTGAGTTACAGACTGGAATCTAATCGAGGGGTTCTGGGGGTTTATATATAGAATAACAGATACCCGGGAGTGAGTTACAGACTGGAATCTAATCGAGGGATACGGGGGGTTTATATGTAGAGTAACAGATACCAGGGAGTGAGTTACAGACTGGAATCTAATCGAGGGGTTCGGGGGGTTTATATATAGAATAACAGATTCACGGGAGTGATTTACAGACTGGAATCTAATCGAGGGCTTCGGGGGGTTTATATATGGAATAACAGATACCCGAGAGTGAGTTACAGACTGGAAGCTAATCGAGAGTTTCGGGGGGTTTATATATAGAATAACAGATTCCCGGGAGTGAGTTACAGGCTGGAATCTAATCGAGGGGTTCGGGTGGTTTATATATAGAATAACAGATACCCGGGAGTGAGGTACAGACAGGAATCTAATCGAGGGGTTCGGGGGGATTATGTATCGAATAACAGATACCCGGGAGTGAGTTACAGACTGGAATCTAATCGAGGGGTTCGGGGGGTTTATATATAGAATAACAGAAACTCGGGAGTGAGTTACAGACTGGAATCTAATCAAGGGGTTCGGGGGGTTTATATATAGAATAACAGATACCCAGGAGTGAGTTACAGGCTGGAATCTAATCGAGGGGTTCGGAGGGTTTATATATAGAATAACAGATACCCGGGAGTGAGTTACAGGCTGGAATCTAATCGAGGGGTTCGGGTGGTTTATATATAGAATAACAGATACCCGGGAGTGAGTTACAGACTGGAATCTAATCGAAGGGTTCAGGTGGTTTATATATAGAATAACAGATACCCGGGAGTGAGTTGCAGACTGGAATCTAATCGAGGGGTTCGGGGGGTTTATATATAGAATAACCGATACCCGGGAGTGAGTCACAGACTGGAATCTAATCGAGGGGTTCGGGGGGTTTATATATAGAATAACAGATACTCGGGAGTGAGTTACAGACTGGAATCTAATCGAGGGGTTCGGGGGGTTTACATAGAGAATAACAGATACCCGGGAGTGAGTTACAGACTGGAATCTAATCGAGGGGTTCGGGTGGTTGATATATGGAATAACAGATACCCGAGAGTGAGTTACAGACTGGAATCTAATCGAGGGATTCGGGTGGTTTACATATCGAATAACAGATACCCGGGAGTGAGTTACAGACTGGAATCTAATCGAAGGGTTCGGGGGGGTTATATATAGAATAACAGATACCCGGGAGTGAGTTACAGACTGGAATCTAATCGAGGGGTTCGGGGGGTTTATATATAGAATAACAGATACTCGGGAGTGAGTTACAGAGTGGAATCTAATCGAGGGGTTCGGGGGGTTTATATATAGAATAACAGATACCCGGGAGTGAGTTACAGGCTGGAATCTAATCGAGGGGTTCGGGGGGTTTATATATAGAATAACAGATACCCGGGAGTGAGTTACAGGCTGGAATCTAATCGAGGGGTTCGGGTGGTTTATATATAGAATAACAGATACCCGGGAGTGAGTTACAGACTGGAATCTAATCGAAGGGTTCGGGGGGGTTATATATAGAATAACAGATACCCGGGAGTGAGTTACAGACTGGAATCTAATCGAGGGGTTCGGGGGGTTTATATATAGAATAACAGATACCCGGTAGTGTGTTACAGAGTGGAATCCAATCGAGGGGTTCGGGGGGTTTATATATAGAATAACAGATACTCGGGAGTGAGTTACAGACTGGAATCTAATCGAGGGGTTCTGGGGGTTTATATATAGAATAACAGATACCCGGGAGTGAGTTACAGAGTGGAATCTAATCGAGGGGTTCGGGGGATTTATATATAGAATAACAGATACTCGGGAGTGAGTTACAGACTGGAATCTAATCGAGGGGTTCGGGGGGTTTATATATAGAATAACAGATACCCGGGAGTGAGTTACAGACTGAAATCTAATCGAGGGGTTCGGGGGGTTTATATATAGAATAACAGATTCACGGGAGTGAGTTACAGACTGGAATCTAATCGAGGGGTTCGGGGGGTTTATATATGGAAGAACAGATACCCGAGAGTGAGTTACAGACTGGAAGCTAATCGAGAGTTTCGGGGGGTTTATATAGAGAATAACAGATACCCGGGAGTGAGTTACACGCTGGAATCTAATCGAGGGGTTCAGGTGGTTTATATATAGAATAACAGATACCCGGGAGTGAGGTACAGACTGGAATCTAATCGAGGGGTTCGGGGGGATTATGTATCGAATAACAGATACCCGGGAGTGAGTTACAGACTGGAATCTAATCGAGGGGTTCGGGGGGTTTATATATAGAATAACAGATACCCGGGAGTGAGTTACAGAGTGGAATCTAATCGAGCAGTTCGGGGGGTTTATATATAGAATAACAGATACTCGGGAGTGAGTTACAGACTGGAATCTAATCGAGGGGTTCGGGGGGTTTATATATAGAATAACAGATACCCGGGAGTGAGTTACAGGCTGGAATCTAATCGAGGGGTTCGGGGGGTTTATATATAGAATAACAGATACCCGGGAGTGAGTTACAGGCTGGAATCTAATCGAGGGGTTCGGGTGCTTTATATATAGAATAACAGATACCCGGGAGTGAGTTACAGACTGGAATCTAATCGAAGGGTTCAAAGGGGTTATATATAGAATAACAGATACCCGGGAGTGAGTTACAGACTGGAATCTTATCGAGTGGTTCGGGGGGTTTATATATAGAATAACAGATACCCGGGAGTGAGTTACAGACTGGAATCTTATCGAGGGGTTCGGGGGGTTTATATATAGAATAACAGATACCCGGGAGTGAGTTACAGACTGGGATCTAATCGAGGGGTTCGGGGGATTTATATATAGAATAACAGATACTCGGGAGTGAGTTACAGAGTGGAATCTAATCGAGGGGTTCGGGGGATTTATATATAGAATAACAGATACTCGGGAGTGAGTTACAGACTGGAATCTTATCGAGGGGTTCGGGGGGTTTATATATAGAATAACAGATACCCGGGAGTGAGTTACAGACTGGGATCTAATCGAGGGGTTCGGGGGGTTTATATATAGCATAACAGATACCCGGGAGTGAGTTACAGACTGGAATCTGATCGAGGGGTATGGGGGTTTATAGATAGAATAACAGATACCCGGTAGTGAGTTACAGACTGGAATCGAATCGTGGGGTTCGGGTGGTTTATATATGGAATAACAGATACCCGAGAGTGAGTTACAGACTGGAATCTAATCGAGGGATTCGGGTGGTTTATATATAGAATAACAGATACCCGGGAGTGAGTTACAGACTGGAATCTAATCGAGGGGTCCGGGGGGTTTATATATGGAATAACAGATACCAGGGAGTGAGTTACAGGCTGGAATCTAATCGAGGGGTTCGGGTGGTTTATATATAGCAAAACAGATACCCGGGAGTGAGTTACAGAATGGAATCTAATCGAGGGGTTCGGGGGGTTTATATATAGAATAACAGATACCTGGGAGTGAGTTACAGACTGCAATCTAATCGAGGGGTTCGGGGAGTTTATATATGGAATAACAGATACCAGGGAGTGAGTTACAGACTGGAATCTAATTGAGGGGTTCGGGTGGTTTATATATAGAATAACAGATACCCGGGAGTGAGTTACAGGCTGGAATCTAATCGAGGGGTTCGGGTGGTTTACATGTAGAATAACAGATACCCGGGAGTGAGTTACAGACTGGAATCTAATCGAGGGGTTCGGGGGGGTGATATAGAATAACAGATACCCGAGAGTGAGTTACAGACTGGAATCTAATCGAGGGGTTCGGGGGGTTTACATATAGAATAACAGATACCCGGGAGTGAGTTACAGAGTGGAATCTAATCGAGGGGTTCGGGGGGTTTATATATAGAATAACCGATACCCGGGAGTGAGTTACAGACTGGAATCTAATCGAGGGGTTCGGGTGGTTTATATATGGAATAACAGATACCCGAGAGTGAGTTACAGACTGGAATCTAATCGAGGGGTTCGGGGTGTTTATATATAGAATAACAGATACCCGGGAGTGAGTTACAGACTGGAATCTAATCGAAGGGTTCGGGGGGGTTATATATAGAATAACAGATACCCGGGAGTGAGTTACAGACTGGAATCTAATCGAGGGGTTCGGGGGGTTTATATATAGAATAACAGATACTCGGGAGTGAGTTACAGACTGGAATCTAATCGAGGGGTTCGGGGAGTTTATATATAGAATAACAGATACCCGGGAGTGAGTTACAGGCTGGAATCTAATCGAGGGGTTCGGGGGGTTTATATAAAGAATAACAGATACCCGGGAGTGAGTTACAGGCTGGAATCTAATCGAGGGGTTCGGGTGGTTTATATATAGAATAACCGATACCCGGGAGTGAGTTACAGACTGGAATCTAATCGAGGGGTTCGGGTGGTTTATATATGGAATAACAGATACCCGAGAGTGAGTTACAGACTGGAATCTAATCGAGGGATTCGGGTGGTTTATATATAGAATAACAGATACCCGGGAGTGAGTTACAGACTGGAATCTAATCGAAGGGTTCGGGGGGGTTATATATAGAATAACAGATACTCGGGAGTGAGTTACAGACTGGAATCTAATCGAGGGGTTCGGGGGGTTTATATATAGAATAACAGATCCCCGGGAGTGAGTTACAGAGTGGAATCTAATCGAGGGGTTCTGGGGGTTCATATATAGAATAACAGATACCCGGGAGTGAGTTACAGAGTGGAATCTAATCGAGGGGTTCGGGGGATTTATATATAGAATAACAGATACTCGGGAGTGAGTTACAGACTGGAATCTAATCGATGGGTTCGGGGGGTTTATATATAGAATAACAGATACCCGGGAGTGAGTTACAGACTGGAATCTAATCGAGGGGTTCGGGGGGTTTATATATAGAATAACAGATTCACGGGAGTGAGTAACAGACTGGAATCTAATCGAGGGGTTCGGGGGGTTTATATATGGAATAACAGATACCCGAGAGTGAGTTACAGACTGGAAGCTAATCGAGAGTTTCGGGGGGTTTATATAGAGAATAACAGATACCCGGGAGTGAGTTACAGGCTGGAATCTAATCGAGGGGTTCGGGGGATTTATATATAGAATAACAGATACTCGGGAGTGAGTTACAGACTGGAATCTAATCGAGGGGTTCGGGGGATTTATATATAGAATAACAGATACTCGGGAGTGAGTTACAGACTGGAATCTAATCGAGGGGTTCGGGGGGTTTATATGTAGAATAACAGATTCACGGGAGTGATTTACAGACTGGAATCTAATCGAGGGGTTCGGGGGGTTTATATATGGAATAACAGATACCCGAGAGTGAGTTACAGACTGGAAGCTAATCGAGAGTTTCGGGGGGTTTATATATAGAATAACAGATACCCGGGAGTGAGTTACAGGCTGGAATCTAATCGAGGGTTTCAGGTGGTTTATATATAGAATAACAGATACCCGGGAGTGAGTTACAGACTGGAATCTAATCGAGGGGTTCTGCGGGTTTATATATAGAATAACAGATACCCGGGAGTGAGTTACAGACTGGAATCTAATCGAGGGATACGGGGGGTTTATATGTAGAATAACAGATACCAGGGAGTGAGTTACAGACTGGAATCTAATCGAGGGGTTCGGGCGGTTTATATATAGAATAACAGATTCACGGGAGTGATTTACAGACTGGAATCTAATCGAGGGGTTCGGGGGGTTTATATATGGAATAACAGATACCCGAGAGTGAGTTACAGACTGGAAGCTAATCGAGAGTTTCGGGGGGTTTATATATAGAATAACAGATACCCGGGAGTGAGTTACAGGCTGGAATCTAATCGAGGGGTTCGGGTGGTTTATATATAGAATAACAGATACCCGGGAGTGAGTTACAGACTGGAATCTAATCGAAGGGTTCGGGTGGTTTATATATAGAATAACAGATACCCGGGAGTGAGTTACAGACTGGAATCTAATCGAGGGGTTCGGGGGGTTTATATATAGAATAACAGATACCCGGGAGTGAGTTACAGACTGGAATCTAATCGAGGGGTTCTGGGGGTTTATATATAGAATAACAGATACCCGGGAGTGAGTTACAGACTGGAATCTAATCGAGGGGTTCGGGGGATTTATATATAGAATAACAGATACTCGGGAGTGAGTTACAGACTGGAATCTAATCGAGGTGTTCGGGGGATTTATATATAGAATAACAGATACTCGGGAGTGAGTTACAGACTGGAATCTAATCGAGGGGTTCGGGGGGTTTATATGTAGAATAACAGATTCACGGGAGTGATTTACAGACTGGAATCTAATCGAGGGGTTCGGGGGGTTTATATATGAATAACAGATACCCGAGAGTGAGTTACAGACTGGAAGCTAATCGAGAGTTTCGTGGGGTTTATATATAGAATAACAGATACCCGGGAGTGAGTTACAGGCTGGAATCTAATCGAGGGGTTCGGGTGGTTTATATATAGAATAACAGATACCCGGGAGTGAGTTACAGACTGGAATCTAATCGAGGGGTTCTGGGGGTTTATATATAGAATAAAAGATACCCGGGAGTGAGTTACAGACTGGAATCTAATCGAGGGATATGGGGGGTTTATATGTAGAATAACAGATACCCGGGAGTGAGTTACAGAGTGGAATCTAATCGAGGGGTTCGGGGGATTTATATATAGCATAACAGATACTCGGGAGTGAGTTACAGACTGGAATCTAATCGAGGGGTTCGGGGGGTTTATATATAGAATAACAGATACCCGGGAGTGAGTTACAGACTGGAATCTAATCGAGGGGTTCGGGGGGTTTATATATAGAATAACAGATTCACGGGAGTGATTTACAGACTAGAATCTAATCGAGGGGTTCGGGGGGTTTATATATAGAATAACAGATACCCGGGAGTGAGTTACAGACTGGAATCTGATCGAGGGGTTCTGGGGGTTTATATATAGAATAACAGATACCCGGGAGTGAGTTACAGACTGGAATCTAATTGAGGGATACGGGGGGGTTTATATGTAGAATAACAGATACCCGGGAGTGAGTTACAGAGTGGAATCTAATCGAGGGGTTCGGGGGATTTATATATAGCATAACAGATACTCGGGAGTGAGTTACAGACTGGAATCTAATCGAGGGGTTCGGGGGGTTTATATATAGAATAACAGATACCCGGGAGTGAGTTACAGACTGGAATCTAATCGAGGGGTTCGGGGGGATTATGTATAGAATAACAGATACCCGGGAGTGATTTCAGACTGGAATCTAATCGAGGGATTCGGGTGGTTTATATATAGAATAACAGATACTCGGGAGTGAGTTGCAGCCTGGAATCTAATCGAGGGGTTCGGGGGGTTTATATATAGAATAACAGATACCCGGGAGTGAGTTCCAGGCTGGAATCTAATCGAGGGGTTCGGGGGGTTTATATATAGAATAAATGATACCCGGGAGTGAGTTACAGACTGGAATCTAATCGAGGGGTTCGGGTGGTTTATATATAGAATAACGGATACCCGGGAGTGAGTTGCAGACTGGAATCTAATCGAGGGGTTCGGGTGGTTTATATATAGAATAACAGATACCCGGGAGTGAGCTACAGGCTGGAATCTAATCGAGGGGTTCGGGTGGTTTATATATAGATTAACAGATACCCGGGAGTGAGCTACAGGCTGGAATCTAATCGAGGGGTTCGGGTGGTTGAGATATAGAATAACGGATACCCGGGAGTGAGTTGCAGACTGGAATCTAATCGAAGGGTTCGGGGGGGTTATATATAGAATAACAGATACCCGGGAGTGAGGTACAGACTGGAATCTAATCGAGGGGTTCGGGTGGTTTATATATAGAATAACAGATACCCGGGAGTGAGTTACAGACTGGAATCTAATCGAGGGGTTCTGCGGGTTTATATATAGAATAACAGATACCCGGGAGTGAGTTACAGACTGGAATCTAATCGAGGGATACGGGGGGTTTATATGTAGAATAACAGATACCAGGGAGTGAGTTACAGACTGGAATCTAATTGAGGGGTTCGGGCGGTTTATATATAGAATAACAGATTCACGGGAGTGATTTACAGACTGGAATCTAATCGAGGGGTTCGGGGGGTTTATATATGGAATAACAGATACCCAAGAGTGAGTTACAGACTGGAAGCTAATCGAGAGTTTCGGGGGGTTTATATATAGAATAACAGATACCCGGGAGTGAGTTACAGGCTGGAATCTAATCGAGGGGTTCGGGTGGTTTATATATAGAATAACAGATACCCGGGAGTGAGTTACAGACTGGAATCTAATCGAAGGGTTCGGGTGGTTTATATATAGAATAACAGATACCCGGGAGTGAGTTACAGACTGGAATCTAATCGAGGGGTTCGGGGGGTTTATATATAGAATAACAGATACCCGGGAGTGAGTTACAGACTGGAATCTAATCGAGGGGTTCTGGGGGTTTATATATAGAATAACAGATACCCGGGAGTGAGTTACAGACTGGAATCTAATCGAGGGGTTCGGGGGATTTATATATAGAATAACAGATACTCGGGAGTGAGTTACAGACTGGAATCTAATCGAGGGGTTCGGGGGATTTATATATAGAATAACAGATACTCGGGAGTGAGTTACAGACTGGAATCTAATCGAGGGGTTCGGGGGGTTTATATGTAGAATAACAGATTCACGGGAGTGATTTACAGACTGGAATCTAATCGAGGGGTTCGGGGGGTTTATATATGAATAACAGATACCCGAGAGTGAGTTACAGACTGGAAGCTAATCGAGAGTTTCGTGGGGTTTATATATAGAATAACAGATACCCGGGAGTGAGTTACAGGCTGGAATCTAATCGAGGGGTTCGGGTGGTTTATATATAGAATAACAGATACCCGGGAGTGAGTTACAGACTGGAATCTAATCGAGGGGTTCTGGGGGTTTATATATAGAATAAAAGATACCCGGGAGTGAGTTACAGACTGGAATCTAATCGAGGGATATGGGGGGTTTATATGTAGAATAACAGATACCCGGGAGTGAGTTACAGAGTGGAATCTAATCGAGGGGTTCGGGGGATTTATATATAGCATAACAGATACTCGGGAGTGAGTTACAGACTGGAATCTAATCGAGGGGTTCGGGGGGTTTATATATAGAATAACAGATACCCGGGAGTGAGTTACAGACTGGAATCTAATCGAGGGGTTCGGGGGGTTTATATATAGAATAACAGATTCACGGGAGTGATTTACAGACTAGAATCTAATCGAGGGGTTCGGGGGGTTTATATATAGAATAACAGATACCCGGGAGTGAGTTACAGACTGGAATCTGATCGAGGGGTTCTGGGGGTTTATATATAGAATAACAGATACCCGGGAGTGAGTTACAGACTGGAATCTAATTGAGGGATACGGGGGGGTTTATATGTAGAATAACAGATACCCGGGAGTGAGTTACAGAGTGGAATCTAATCGAGGGGTTCGGGGGATTTATATATAGCATAACAGATACTCGGGAGTGAGTTACAGACTGGAATCTAATCGAGGGGTTCGAGGGGTTTATATATAGAATAACAGATACCCGGGAGTGAGTTACAGACTGGAATCTAATCGAGGGGTTCGGGGGGATTATGTATAGAATAACAGATACCCGGGAGTGATTTCAGACTGGAATCTAATCGAGGGATTCGGGTGGTTTATATATAGAATAGCAGATACTCGGGAGTGAGTTGCAGCCTGGAATCTAATCGAGGGGTTCGGGGGGTTTATATATAGAATAACAGATACCCGGGAGTGAGTTCCAGGCTGGAATCTAATCGAGGGGTTCGGGGGGTTTATATATAGAATAAATGATACCCGGGAGTGAGTTACAGACTGGAATCTAATCGAGGGGTTCGGGTGGTTTATATATAGAATAACGGATACCCGGGAGTGAGTTGCAGACTGGAATCTAATCGAGGGGTTCGGGTGGTTTATATATAGAATAACAGATACCCGGGAGTGAGCTACAGGCTGGAATCTAATCGAGGGGTTCGGGTGGTTTATATATAGATTAACAGATACCCGGGAGTGAGCTACAGGCTGGAATCTAATCGAGGGGTTCGGGTGGTTTATATCTCGAATAACGGATACCCGGGAGTGAGTTGCAGACTGGAATCTAATCGAAGGGTTCGGGGGGGTTATATATAGAATAACAGATACCCGGGAGTGAGGTACAGACTGGAATCTAATCGAGGGGTTCGGGGGGTTTATATATAGAATAACAGACACCCAGGAGTGAGTTACAGACTGGAATCTAATCGAGGGGTACGGGGGGTTTATATATAGAATAACAGATACCCGGGAGTGAGTTACAGAGTGGAATCTAATCGAGGGGTTCGGGGGATTTATATATAGAATAACAGATACTCGGGAGTGAGTTACAGACTAGAATCTAATCGAGGGGTTCGGGGGGTTTATATATAGAATAACAGATACCCGGGAGTGAGTTACAGAGTGGAATCTAATCGAGGGGTTCGGGGGGTTTATATATAGAATAACAGATTCACGGGAGTGAGTTGCAGACTGGAATCTAATCGAGGGGTTCGGGGGGTTTATATATAGAATAACAGATACCCGGGAGTGAGTTACAGACTGGATTCTAATCGAGGGGTACGGGGGGTTTATATATAGAATAACAGATACCCGGGAGTGAGTTACAGACTGGAATCTAATCGAGGGGTACGGGGGTTTATATATAGAATAACAGATAACCGAGAGTGAGTTACAGACTGGAATCTAATCGAGGGGTACGGGGGGTTTATATATAGAATAACAGATAACCGAGAGTGAGTTACAGACTGGAATCTAATCGAGGGGTACCGGGGGTTTATATATAGAATAACAGATACCCGGGAGTGAGTTACAGACTGGAATCTAATCGAGGGGTTCGGGTGGTTTATATATAGAATAACAGATACCCGGGAGTGAGTTACAGACTGGAATCTAATCGAAGGGTTCGGGGGGGTTATATATAGAATAACAGATACCCGGGAGTGAGTTGCAGACTGGAATCTAATCGAGGGGTTCGGGGGGTTTCTATATAGAATAACAGATACTCGGGAGTGAGTTACAGACTGGAATCTATTCGAGGGGTTCGGGGGGTTTATATATAGAATAACAGATACCCGGGAGTGAGTTACAGGCTGGAATCTAATCGAGGGGTTCTGGGGGTTTATATATAGAATAACAGATACCCGGGAGTGAGTTACAGACTGGAATCTAATCGAGGGGTACGGGGGGTTTATATATAGAATAACAGATACCCGGGAGTGAGTTGCAGAGTGGAATCTAATCGAGGGGTTCAGGGGATTTATATATAGAATAACAGATACTCGGGAGTGAGTTACAGACTGGAATCTAATCGAGGGGTTCAGGGGGTTTATATATAGAATAACAGATACCCGGGAGTGAGTTACAGACTGGAATCTAATCGAGGGGTTCGGGGAGTTTATATATAGAATAACAGATTCACGGGTGTGAGTTACAGACTGGAATCGAATCGCGGGGTTCGGGGGGTTTATGTATGGAATAACAGATACCCGAGAGTGAGTTACAGACTGGAAGCTAATCGAGAGGTTCGGGGGGTTTATATATAGAATAACAGATACCCGGGAGTGAGTTACAGGCTGGAATCTAATCGAGGGGTTCGGGTGGTTTATATATAGAATAACAGATACCCGGGAGTGAGTTACAGACTGGAATCTAATCGAGGGGTTCGGGGGGGTTATATATAGAATAACAGATACCCGGGAGTGAGTTACAGACTGGAATCTAATCGAGGGGTTCGGGGGGTTTATATATAGAATAACAGATAACCGGGAGTGAGTTACAGACTGGAATCTAATCGAGGGGTTCGGGGGGTTTATATATAGAATAACAGATACCCGGGAATGAGTTACAGACTGGAATCTAATCGAGGGGTTCGGGGGGTTTATATATAGAATAACAGATTCACGGGAGTGAGTTACAGACTGGAATCTAATCGAGGGGTTCGGGGGGTTTATATATAGAATAACAGATACCCGGGAGTGAGTTACAGACTGGAAGCTAATCGAGGGGTTCGGGGTGTTTATATATAGAATAACAGATACCCGGGAGTGAGTTACAGACTGGAATCTAATCGAGGGGTTCGGGGTGTTTATATATAGAATAACAGATACCCGAGAGTGAATTACAGACTGGAATCTAATCGAGGGGTTCGGGTTGTTTATATATAGAATAACAGATACCCGAGAGTGAGTTACAGACTGGAATCTAATCGAGGGTTTCGGGGGGTTTATATATAGTATAACAGATACCCGGGAGTGAGTTACAGACTGGATGCCAAATGAGGGGTTCGGGGGGTTTATATATAGAATAACAGATACCCGAGAGTGAGTTACAGACTGGAATCTAATCGAGGGGTTCGGGGTGTTTATATATAGAATAACAGATACCCGGGAGTGATTTACAGACTGGAATCTAATAGAGGGGTTCGGGGGGTTTATATATAGAATAACGGATACCCGGGAGTGAGTTACAGGCTGGAATCTAATCGAGGGGTTCGGGGGGTTTATATATAGAATAACAGATACCCGGGAGTGAGTTACAGACTGGAATCTAATAGAGGGGTTCTCGGGGTTTATATATAGAATAACGGATACCCGGGAGTGAGTTACAGACTGGAATCTAATCGAGGGGTTCGGGGGGTTTATAGATAGTATAACAGATACCCGGGAGTGAGTTACAGACTGGAATCTAATCGAGGGGTTCGGGGGGTTTATATATAGAATAACAGATACCCGGGAGTGAGTTACAGACTGGAAGCTAATCGAGGGGTTCGGGGGGTCTATATATTGAATAACAGATGCCCGAGAGTGAGTTACAGACTGGAAGCTAATCGAGGGGTTCGGGGGGTTTATATGTAGAATAACAGATGCCCGAGAGTGAGTTACAGACTGGAATCTAATCGAGGGGTTCGGGGGGTTTATATGTAGAATAACATGCCCGAGAGTGAGTTACAGACTGGAAGCTAATCGAGGGGTTCTGTTGGTTTATATATAGAATAACAGATACCCGGGAGTGAGTTACAGACTGGAAGCTAATCGAGGGGTTCTGGTGGTTTATATATAGAATAACAGATACCCGGGAGTGAGTTACAGACTGGAATCTAATCGAGGGGTTCGGGGGGTTTATATATAGAATAACAGATACCCGGGAGTGAGTTACAGACTGGAAGCTAATCGAGGGGTTCGGGGGGTTTATATGTAGAATAACAGATACCCGGGAGTGAGTTGCAGACTGGAATCTAATCGAGGGGTTCGGGGGGTTTCTATATAGAATAACAGATACTCGGGAGTGAGTTACAGACTGGAATCTAATCGAGGGGTTCGGGGGGTTTATATATAGAATAACAGATACCCGGGAGTGAGTTACAGGCTGGAATCTAATCGAGGGGTTCTGGGGGTTTATATATAGAATAACAGATACCCGGGAGTGAGTTACAGACTGGAATCTAATCGAGGGGTACGGGGGGTTTATATATAGAATAACAGATACCCGGGAGTGAGTTGCAGAGTGGAATCTAATAGAGGGGTTCAGGGGATTTATATATAGAATAACAGATACTCGGGAGTGAGTTACAGACTGGAATCTAATCGAGGGGTTCAGGGGTTTTATATATAGAATAACAGATACCCGGGAGTGAGTTACAGACTGGAATCTAATCGAGGGGTTCGGGGAGTTTATATATAGAATAACAGATTCACGGGTGTGAGTTACAGACTGGAATCGAATCGCGGGGTTCGGGGGGTTTATGTATGGAATAACAGATACCCGAGAGTGAGTTACAGACTGGAAGCTAATCGAGAGGTTCGGGGGGTTTATATATAGAATAACAGATACCCGGGAGTGAGTTACAGGCTGGAATCTAATCGAGGGGTTCGGGTGGTTTATATATAGAATAACAGATACCCGGGAGTGAGTTACAGACTGGAATCTAATCGAGGGGTTCGGGGGGGTTATATATAGAATAACAGATACCCGGGAGTGAGTTACAGACTGGAATCTAATCGAGGGGTTCGGGGGGTTTATATATAGAATAACAGATAACCGGGAGTGAGTTACAGACTGGAATCTAATCGAGGGGTTCGGGGGGTTTATATATAGAATAACAGATACCCGGGAATGAGTTACAGACTGGAATCTAATCGAGGGGTTCGGGGGGTTTATATATAGAATAACAGATTCACGGGAGTGAGTTACAGACTGGAATCTAATCGAGGGGTTCGGGGGGTTTATATATAGAATAACAGATACCCGGGAGTGAGTTACAGACTGGAAGCTAATCGAGGGGTTCGGGGTGTTTATATATAGAATAACAGATACCCGGGAGTGAGTTACAGACTGGAATCTAATCGAGGGGTTCGGGGTGTTTATATATAGAATAACAGATACCCGAGAGTGAATTACAGACTGGAATCTAATCGAGGGGTTCGGGTTGTTTATATATAGAATAACAGATACCCGAGAGTGAGTTACAGACTGGAATCTAATCGAGGGTTTCGGGGGGTTTATATATAGTATAACAGATACCCGGGAGTGAGTTACAGACTGGATGCCAAATGAGGGGTTCGGGGGGTTTATATATAGAATAACAGATACCCGAGAGTGAGTTACAGACTGGAATCTAATCGAGGGGTTCGGGGGGTTTATATATAGAATAACAGATACCCGGGAGTGATTTACAGACTGGAATCTAATAGAGGGGTTCGGGGGGTTTATATATAGAATAACGGATACCCGGGAGTGAGTTACAGGCTGGAATCTAATCGAGGGGTTCGGGGGGTTTATATATAGAATAACAGATACCCGGGAGTGAGTTACAGACTGGAATCTAATAGAGGGGTTCTCGGGGTTTATATATAGAATAACGGATACCCGGGAGTGAGTTACAGACTGGAATCTAATCGAGGGGTTCGGGGGGTTTATAGATAGTATAACAGATACCCGGGAGTGAGTTACAGACTGGAATCTAATCGAGGGGTTCGGGGGGTTTATATATAGAATAACAGATACCCGGGAGTGAGTTACAGACTGGAAGCTAATCGAGGGGTTCGGGGGGTCTATATATTGAATAACAGATGCCCGAGAGTGAGTTACAGACTGGAAGCTAATCGAGGGGTTCGGGGGGTTTATATGTAGAATAACAGATGCCCGAGAGTGAGTTACAGACTGGAATCTAATCGAGGGGTTCGGGGGGTTTATATGTAGAATAACATGCCCGAGAGTGAGTTACAGACTGGAAGCTAATCGAGGGGTTCTGTTGGTTTATATATAGAATAACAGATACCCGGGAGTGAGTTACAGACTGGAAGCTAATCGAGGGGTTCTGGTGGTTTATATATAGAATAACAGATACCCGGGAGTGAGTTACAGACTGGAATCTAATCGAGGGGTTCGGGGGGTTTATATATAGAATAACAGATACCCGGGAGTGAGTTACAGACTGGAAGCTAATCGAGGGGTTCGGGGGGTTTATATGTAGAATAACAGATGCCCGAGAGTGAGTTACAGACTGGAATCTAATCGAGGGGTTCGGGGGGTTTATATGTAGAATAACAGATGCCCGAGAGTGAGTTACAGACTGGAAGCTAATCGAGGGGTTCTGGTGGTTTATATATAGAATAACAGATACCCGGGAGTGAGTTACAGACTGGAATCTAATCGAGGGGTTCGGGGGGTTTATATGTAGAATAACATGCCCGAGAGTGAGTTACAGACTGGAAGCTAATCGAGGGGTTCGGGGGGATTATGTATAGAATAACAGATACCCGGGAGTGAGTTGCAGACTGGAATCTAATCGAGGGGTTCGGGGGGTTTATAGATAGAATAACAGATACTCGGGAGTGAGTTACAGACTGGAATCTAATCGAGGGGTTCGGGGGGTTTATATATAGAATAACAGATACCCGGGAGTGAGTTCCAGGCTGGAATCTAATCGAGGGGTTCGGGTGGTTTATATATAGAATAACGGATACCCGGGAGTGAGTTGCAGACTGGAATCTAATCGAATGGTTCGCGGGGGTTATATATAGAATAACTGATACCCGGGAGTGAGTTACAGACTGGAATCTAATCGAGGGGTTCGGGGGGTTTATATATAGAATAACAGATACCCAGGAGTGAGTTACAGACTGGAATCTAATCGAGGGGTACGGGGGGTTTATATATAGAATAACAGATACCCGGGAGTGAGTTACAGAGTGGAATCTAATCGAGGGGTTCGGGGGATTTATATATAGAATAACAGATACTCGGGAGTGAGTTACAGACTAGAATCGAATCGAGGGGTTCGGGGGGTTTATATATAGAATAACAGATACCCGGGAGTGAGTTACAGAGTGGAATCTAATCGAGGGGTTCGGGGGGTTTATATATAGAATAACAGATTCACGGGAGTGAGTTGCAGACTGGAATCTAATAGAGGGGTTCGGGGGGTTTATATATAGAATAACAGATACCCGGGAGTGAGTTACAGACTGGATTCTAATCGAGGGGTACGGGGGGTTTATATATAGAATAACAGATACCCGGGAGTGAGTTACAGACTGGAAGCTAATCGAGGGGTTCGGGGGGTTTATATATTGAATAACAGATGCCCGAGAGTGAGTTACAGACTGGAAGCTAATCGAGGGGTTCGGGGGGTTTATATGTAGAATAACAGATGCCCGAGAGTGAGTTACAGACTGGAAGCTAATCGAGGGGTTCTGGTGGTTTATATATAGAATAACAGATACCCGGGAGTGAGTTACAGACTGGAAGCTAATCGAGGGGTTCTGGTGGTTTATATATAGAATAACAGATACCCGGGAGTGAGTTACAGATTGGAATCTAATCGAGGGGTTCGGGGGGTTTATATATAGAATAACAGATACCCGGGAGTGAGTTACAGACTGGAAGCTAATCGAGGGGTTCGGGGTGTTTATATATAGAATAACAGATACCCGGGAGTGAGTTACAGACTGGAATCTAATCGAGGGGTTCGGGGTGTTTATATATAGAATAACAGATACCCGAGAGTGAATTACAGACTGGAATCTAATCGAGGGGTTCGGGTTGTTTATATATAGAATAACAGATACCCGAGAGTGAGTTACAGACTGGAATCTAATCGAGGGTTTCGGGGGGTTTATATATAGTATAACAGATACCCGGGAGTGAGTTACAGACTGGAAGCCAAATGAGGGGTTCGGGGGGTTTATATATAGAATAACAGATACCCGAGAGTGAGTTACAGACTGGAATCTAATCGAGGGGTTCGGGGGGTTTATATATAGAATAACAGATACCCGGGAGTGATTTACAGACTGGAATCTAATAGAGGGGTTCGGGGGGTTTATATATAGAATAACGGATACCCGGGAGTGAGTTACAGGCTGGAATCTAATCGAGGGGTTCGGGGGGTTTATATATAGAATAACAGATACCCGAGAGTGAGTTACAGACTGGAATCTAATAGAGGGGTTCTCGGGGTTTATATATAGAATAACGGATACCCGGGAGTGAGTTACAGACTGGAATCTAATCGAGGGGTTCGGGGGGTTTATATATAGAATAACAGATACCCGGGAGTGAGTTACAGACTGGAAGCTAATCGAGGGGTTCGGGGGGTCTATATATTGAATAACAGATGCCCGAGAGTGAGTTACAGACTGGAATCTAATCGAGGGGTTCGGGGGGTTTATATGTAGAATAACATGCCCGAGAGTGAGTTACAGACTGGAAGCTAATCGAGGGGTTCTGGTGGTTTATATATAGAATAACAGATACCCGGGAGTGAGTTACAGACTGGAATCTAATCGAGGGGTTCGGGGGGTTTATATATTGAATAACAGATGCCCGAGAGTGAGTTACAGACTGGAAGCTAATCGAGGGGTTCGGGGGGTTTATATGTAGAATAACAGATGCCCGAGAGTGAGTTACAGACTGGAATCTAATCGAGGGGTTCGGGGGGTTTATATGTAGAATAACAGATGCCCGAGAGTGAGTTACAGACTGGAAGCTAATCGAGGGGTTCTGGTGGTTTATATATAGAATAACAGATACCCGGGAGTGAGTTACAGACTGGAATCTAATCGAGGGGTTCGGGGGGATTATATATAGAATAACAGATACCCGGGAGCGAGTTACAGACTGGAATCTAATCGAGGGGTTCGGGGGGATTATGTATAGAATAACAGATACCCGGGAGTGAGTTGCAGACTGGAATCTAATCGAGGGGTTCGGGGGGTTTATATATAGAATAACAGATACCCGGGAGTGAGTTACAGACTGGAATCTAATCGAGGGGTTCGGGGGGATTATGTATAGAATAACAGATACCCGGGAGTGAGTTGCAGACTGGAATCTAATCGAGGGGTTCGGGGGGTTTATAGATAGAATAACAGATACTCGGGAGTGAGTTGCAGCCTGGAATCTAATCGAGGGGTTCGGGGGGTTTATATAGAGAATAACAGATACCCGGGAGTGAGTTCCAGGCTGGAATCTAATCGAGGGGTTCGGGTGGTTTATATATAGAATAACGGATACCCGGGAGTGAGTTGCAGACTGGAATCTAATCGAAGGGTTCGGGGGGGTTATATATAGAATAACAGATACCCGGGAGTGAGTTACAGACTGGAATCTAATCGAGGGGTTCGGGGGGTTTATATATAGAATAACAGATACCCAGGAGTGAGTTACAGACTGGAATCTAAACGAGGGGTACGGGGGGTTTATATATAGAATAACAGATACCCGGGAGTGAGTTACAGAGTGGAATCTAATCGAGGGGTTCGGGGGATTTATATATAGAATAACAGATACTCGGGAGTGAGTTACAGACTAGAATCTAATCGAGGGGTTCGGGGGGTTTATATATAGAATAACAGATACCCGGGAGTGAGTTACAGAGTGGAATCTAATCGAGGGGTTCGGGGGGTTTATATATAGAATAACAGATTCACGGGAGTGAGTTGCAGACTGGAATCTAATAGAGGGGTTCGGGGGGTTTATATATAGAATAACAGATACCCGGGAGTGAGTTACAGACTGGATTCTAATCGAGGGGTACGGAGGGTTTATATATAGAATAACAGATACCCGGGAGTGAGTTACAGACTGGAAGCTAATCGAGGGGTTCGGGGGGTTTATATATTGAATAACAGATGCCCGAGAGTGAGTTACAGACTGGAAGCTAATCGAGGGGTTCGGGGGGTTTATATGTAGAATAACAGATGCCCGAGAGTGAGTTACAGACTGGAAGCTAATCGAGGGGTTCTGGTGGTTTATATATAGAATAACAGATACCCGGGAGTGAGTTACAGACTGGAATCTAATCGAGGGGTTCGGGGGGTTTATATATTGAATAACAGATGCCCGAGAGTGAGTTACAGACTAGAAGCTAATCGAGGGGTTCGGGGGGTTTATATATAGAATAACAGATACCCGGGAGTGAGTTACAGACTGGAATCTAATCGAGGGGTTCGGGGGGTTTATATATAGAATAACAGATACCCGGGAGTGAGTTACAGACTGGAATCTAATCGAGGGGTTCGGGGGGTTTATATATAGAATAACAGATACCCGGGAGTGAGTTACAGACTGGAATCTAATCGAGGGGTTCGGGGGGTTTATATATTGAATAACAGATGCCCGAGAGTGAGTTACAGACTAGAAGCTAATCGAGGGGTTCGGGGGGTTTATATGTAGAATAACAGATACCCGGGAGTGAGTTACAGACTGGAATCTAATCGAGGGGTTCGGGGGGTTTATATATAGAATAACAGATACCCGGGAGTGAGTTACAGACTGGAATCTAATCGAGGGGTACGGGGGGTTTATATGTAGAATAACAGATGCCCGAGAGTGAGTTACAGACTGGAATCTAATCGAGGGGTTCGGGGGGTTTATATGTAGAATAACAGATACCCGGGAGTGAGTTACAGACTGGAATCTAATCGAGGGGTTCGGGGGGTTTATATATAGAATAACAGATACCCGGGAGTGAGTTACAGACTGGATTCTAATCGAGGGGTACGGAGGGTTTATATATAGAATAACAGATACCCGGGAGTGAGTTACAGACTGGAAGCTAATCGAGGGGTTCGGGGGGTTTATATATTGAATAACAGATGCCCGAGAGTGAGTTACAGACTGGAAGCTAATCGAGGGGTTCGGGGGGTTTATATGTAGAATAACAGATGCCCGAGAGTGAGTTACAGACTGGAAGCTAATCGAGGGGTTCTGGTGGTTTATATATAGAATAACAGATACCCGGGAGTGAGTTACAGACTGGAATCTAATCGAGGGGTTCGGGGGGTTTATATATTGAATAACAGATGCCCGAGAGTGAGTTACAGACTAGAAGCTAATCGAGGGGTTCGGGGGGTTTATATATAGAATAACAGATACCCGGGAGTGAGTTACAGACTGGAATCTAATCGAGGGGTTCGGGGGGTTTATATATAGAATAACAGATACCCGGGAGTGAGTTACAGACTGGAATCTAATCGAGGGGTTCGGGGGGTTTATATATAGAATAACAGATACCCGGGAGTGAGTTACAGACTGGAATCTAATCGAGGGGTTCGGGGGGTTTATATATTGAATAACAGATGCCCGAGAGTGAGTTACAGACTAGAAGCTAATCGAGGGGTTCGGGGGGTTTATATGTAGAATAACAGATACCCGGGAGTGAGTTACAGACTGGAATCTAATCGAGGGGTTCGGGGGGTTTATATATAGAATAACAGATACCCGGGAGTGAGTTACAGACTGGAATCTAATCGAGGGGTACGGGGGGTTTATATGTAGAATAACAGATGCCCGAGAGTGAGTTACAGACTGGAATCTAATCGAGGGGTTCGGGGGGTTTATATGTAGAATAACAGATACCCGGGAGTGAGTTACAGACTGGAATCTAATCGAGGGGTTCGGGGGGTTTATATATAGAATAACAGATACCCGGGAGTGAGTTACAGACTGGAATCTAATCGAGGGGTTCGGGGGGTTTATATATTGAATAACAGATGCCCGAGAGTGAGTTACAGACTAGAAGCTAATCGAGGGGTTCGGGGGGTTTATATGTAGAATAACAGATGCCCGAGAGTGAGTTACAGACTGGAATCTAATCGAGGGGTTCGGGGGGTTTATATGTAGAATAACAGATACCCGGGAGTGAGTTACAGACTGGAATCTAATCGAGGGGTTCGGGGGGTTTATATATAGAATAACAGATACCCGGGAGTGAGTTACAGACTGGAATCTAATCGAGGGGTTCGGGGGGTTTATATATAGAATAACAGATACCCGGGAGTGAGTTACAGACTGGAAGCTAATCGAGGGGTTCGGGGGGTTTATATATAGAATAACAGATACCCGGGAGTGAGTTACAGACTGGAAGCTAATCGAGGGGTTCGGGTCGTTTATATATTGAATAACAGATGCCCGAGAGTGAGTTACAGACTGGAAGCTAATCGAGGGGTTCGGGGGGTTTATATGTAGAATAACAGATGCCCGAGAGTGAGTTACAGACTGGAAGCTAATCGAGGGGTTCGGGGGGTTTATATATTGAATAACAGATGCCCGAGAGTGAGTTACAGACTGGAAGCTAATCGAGGGGTTCGGGGGGTTTATATGTAGAATAACAGATGCCCGAGAGTGAGTTACAGACTAGAAGCTAATCGAGGGGTTCGGGGGGTTTATATGTAGAATAACAGATGCCCGAGAGTGAGTTACAGACTGGAATCTAATCGAGGGGTTCGGGGGGTTTATATATAGAATAACAGATACCCGGGAGTGAGTTGCAGACTGGAATCTAATCGAGGGGTTCTGGGGGTTTATAGATAGAATAACAGATACCCGGGAGTGAGTTGCAGACTGGAATCTAATCGAGGGGTTCGGGTGGTTTATATATAGAATAACAGATACCCGGGAGTGAGTTGCAGACTGGAATCTAATCGAGGGGTTCTGGGGGTTTATAGATAGAATAACAGATACCCGGGAGTGAGTTGCAGACTGGAATCTAATCGAGGGGTTCGGGTGGTTTATATATAGAATAACAGATACCCGGGAGTGAGTTGCAGACTGGAATCTAATCGAGGGGTTCTGGGGGTTTATAGATAGAATAACAGATACCCGGGAGTGAGTTGCAGACTGGAATCTAATCGAGGGGTTCTGGTGGTTTATATATAGAATAACAGATACCCGGGAGTGAGTTGCAGACTGGAATCTAATCGAGGGGTTCTGGGGGTTTATAGATAGAATAACAGATACCCGGGAGTGAGTTGCAGACTGGAATCTAATCGAGGGGTTCGGGTGGTTTATATATAGAATAACAGATACCCGGGAGTGAGTTGCAGACTGGAATCTAATCGAGGGGTTCGGGGGGTTTATATATAGAATAACAGATACCCGGGAGTGAGTTACAGACTGGAATCTAATCGAGGGGTTCGGGGGGTTTATATATAGAATAACAGATACCCGGGAGTGAGTTACAGACTGGAATCTAATCGAGGGGTTCGGGGGGTTTATATATTGAATAACAGATGCCCGAGAGTGAGTTACAGACTAGAAGCTAATCGAGGGGTTCGGGGGGTTTATATGTAGAATAACAGATACCCGGGAGTGAGTTACAGACTGGAGTCTAATCGAGGGGTTCGGGGGGTTTATATATAGAATAACAGATACCCGGGAGTGAGTTACAGACTGGAATCTAATCGAGGGGTTCGGGGGGTTTATATGTAGAATAACAGATACCAGGGAGTGAGTTACAGACTGGAATCTAATCGAGGGGTTCGGGGGGTTTATATGTAGAATAACAGATACCCGGGAGTGAGTTACAGACTGGAGTCTAATCGAGGGGTTCGGGGGGTTTATATATAGAATAACAGATACCCGGGAGTGAGTTACAGACTGGAATCTAATCGAGGGGTTCGGGGGGTTTATATGTAGAATAACAGATACCCGGGAGTGAGTTACAGACTGGAATCTAATCGAGGGGTTCGGGGGGTTTATATGTAGAATAACAGATACCCGGGAGTGAGTTACAGACTGGAATCTAATCGAGGGGTTCGGGGGGTTTATATGTAGAATAACAGATGCCCGAGAGTGAGTTACAGACTGGAATCTAATCGAGGGGTTCGGGGGGTTTATATATAGAATAACAGATACCCGGGAGTGAGTTACAGACTGGAAGCTAATCGAGGGGTTCGGGGGGTTTATATATTGAATAACAGATGCCCGAGAGTGAGTTACAGACTGGAAGCTAATCGAGGGGTTCGGGGGGTTTATATGTAGAATAACAGATGCCCGAGAGTGAGTTACAGACTGGAATCTAATCGAGGGGTTCGGGGGGTTTATATATAGAATAACAGATACCCGGGAGTGAGTTACAGACTGGAAGCTAATCGAGGGGTTCTGGTGGTTTATATATAGAATAACAGATACCCGGGAGTGAGTTACAGACTGGAATCTAATCGAGGGGTTCGGGGGGTTTATATATTGAATAACAGATGCCCGAGAGTGAGTTACAGACTAGAAGCTAATCGAGGGGTTCGGGGGGTTTATATGTAGAATAACAGATGCCCGAGAGTAAGTTACAGACTGGAATCTAATCGAGGGGTTCGGGGGGTTTATATGTAGAATAACAGATGCCCGAGAGTGAGTTACAGACTGGAAGCTAATCGAGGGGTTCTGGTGGTTTATATATAGAATAACAGATACCCGGGAGTGAGTTACAGACTGGAATCTAATCGAGGGGTTCGGGGGGATTATGTATAGAATAACAGATACCCGGGAGTGAGTTGCAGACTGGAATCTAATCGAGGGGTTCGGGAGGTTTATAGATAGAATAACAGATACCCGGGAGTGAGTTGCAGACTGGAATCTAATCGAGGGGTTCGGGAGGTTTATAGATAGAATAACAGATACTCGGGAGTGAGTTGCAGACTGGAATCTAATCGAGGGGTTCGGGTGGTTTATATATAGAATAACAGATACCCGGGAGTGAGTTGCAGACTGGAATCTAATCGAAGGGTTCGGGGGGGTTATATATAGAATAACAGATACCCGGGAGTGAGTTACAGACTGGAATCTAATCGAGGGGTTCGGGGGGTTTATATATAGAATAACAGATACCCAGGAGTGAGTTACAGACTGGAATCTAATCGAGGGGTACGGGGGGTTTATATATAGAATAACAGATACCCGGGAGTGAGTTACAGAGTGGAATCTAATCGAGGGGTTCGGGGGATTTATATATAGAATAACAGATACTCGGGAGTGAGTTACAGACTAGAATCTAATCGAGGGGTTCGGGGGGTTTATATATAGAATAACAGATACCCGGGAGTGAGTTACAGAGTGGAATCTAATCGAGGGGTTCGGGGGTTTATATATAGAATAACAGATTCACGGGAGTGAGTTGCAGACTGGAATCTAATCGAGGGGTTCGGGGGGTTTATATATAGAATAACAGATACCCGGGAGTGAGTTACAGACTGGATTCTAATCGAGGGGTACGGGGGGTTCATATATAGAATAACAGATACCCGGGAGTGAGTTACAGACTGGAATCTAATCGAGGGGTACGGGGGGTTTATATATAGAATAACAGATAACCGAGAGTGAGTTACAGACTGGAATCTAATCGAGGGGTACGGGGGGTTTATATATAGAATAACAGATAACCGAGAGTGAGTTACAGACTGGAATCTAATCGAGGGGTTCGGGGGGTTTATATATAGAATAACAGATACCCGAGAGTGAGTTACAGACTGGAATCTAATCGAGGGGTACGGGGGGTTTATATATAGAATAACAGATACCCGAGAGTGAGTTACAGACTGGAATCTAATCGAGGGGTTCGGGTGGTTTATATATAGAATAACAGATACCCGGGAGTGAGGTACAGACTGGAATCTAATCGAAGGGTTCGGGGGGGTTATATATAGAATAACAGATACCCGGGAGTGAGTTGCAGACTGGAATCTAATCGAGGGGTTCGGGGGGTTTCTATATAGAATAACAGATACTCGGGAGTGAGTTACAGACTGGAATCTAATCGAGGGGTTCGGGGCGTTTATATATAGAATAACAGATACCCGGGAGTGAGTTACAGGCTGGAATCTAATCGAGGGGTTCTGGGGGTTTATATATAGAATAACAGATACCCGGGAGTGAGTTACAGACTGGAATCTAATCGAGGGGTACGGGGGGTTTATATATAGAATAACAGATACTCGGGAGTGAGTTACAGACTGGAATCTAATCGAGGGGTTCGGGGGGTTTATATATAGAATAACAGATACCCGGGAGTGAGTTACAGACTGGAATCTAATCGAGGGGTTCGGGGAGTTTATATATAGAATAACAGATTCACGGGTGTGAGTTACAGACTGGAATCTAATCGAGGGGTTCGGGGGGTTTATGTATGGAATAACAGATACCCGAGAGTGAGTTACAGACTGGAGGCTAATCGAGAGGTTCGGGGGGTTTATATATATAGAATAACAGATACCCGGGAGTGAGTTACAGGCTGGAATCTAATCGAGGGGTTCGGGTGGTTTATATATAGAATAACAGATACCCGGGAGTGAGTTACAGACTGGAATCTAATCGAGGGGTTCGGGGGGGTTATATATAGAATAACAGATACCCGGGAGTGAGTTACAGACTGGAATCTAATCGAGGGGTTCGGGGGGTTTATATATAGAATAACAGATAACCGGGAGTGAGTTACAGACTGGAATCTAATCGAGGGGTTCGGGGGGTTTATATATAGAATAACAGATACCCGGGAATGAGTTACAGACTAGAATCTAATCGAGGGGTTCGGGGGGTTTATATATAGAATAACAGATTCACGGGAGTGAGTTACAGACTGGAATCTAATCGAGGGGTTTGGGGGGTTTATATATAGAATAACAGATACCCGGGAGTGAGTTACAGACTGGAATCTAATCGAGGGGTTCGGGGTGTTTATATATAGAATAACAGATACCCGGGAGTGAGTTACAGACTGGAATCTAATCGAGGGGTTCGGGGTGTTTATATATAGAATAACAGATACCCGAGAGTGAGTTACAGACTGGAATCTAATCGAGGGGTTCGGGTTGTTTATATATAGAATAACAGATACCCGAGAGTGAGTTACAGACTGGAATCTAATCGAGGGGTTCGGGGGGTTTATATATTGAATAACAGATGCCCGAGAGTGAGTTACAGACTGGAAGCTAATCGAGGGGTTCGGGGGGTTTATATGTAGAATAACAGATGCCCGAGAGTGAGTTACAGACTGGAATCTAATCGAGGGGTTCGGGGGGTTTATATATTGAATAACAGATGCCCGAGAGTGAGTTACAGACTGGAAGCTAATCGAGGGGTTCGGGGGGTTTATATGTAGAATAATAGATACCCGGGAGTGAGTTACAGACTGGAAGCTAATCGGGGGGTTCGGGGTGTTTATATATAGAATAACAGATACCCGGGAGTGAGTTACAGACTGGAATCTAATCGAGGGGTTCGGGGTGTTTATATATAGAATAACAGATACCCGAGAGTGAGTTACAGACTGGAATCTAATCGAGGGGTTCGGGTTGTTTATATATAGTATAACAGATACCCGAGAGTGAGTTACAGACTGGAATCTAATCGAGGGTTTCGGGGGGTTTATATATAGTATAACAGATACCCGGGAGTGAGTTACAGACTGGAATCTAATCGAGGGGTTCGGGGGGTTTATATATAGAATAACAGATACCCGAGAGTGAGTTACAGACTGGAATCGAATCGAGGGGTTCGGGGGGTTTATATATAGAATAACAGATACCCGGGAGTGATTTACAGACTGGAATCTAATAGAGGGGTTCGGGGGGTTTATATATAGAATAACGGATACCCGGGAGTGAGTTACAGGCTGGAATCTAATCGAGGGGTTCGGGGGGTTTATATATAGAATAACAGATACCCGAGAGTGAGTTACAGACTGGAATCTAATAGAGGGGTTCTCGGGGTTTATATATAGAATAACGGATACCCGGGAGTGAGTTACAGACTGGAATCTAATCGAGGGGTTCGGGGGGTTTATAGATAGAATAACAGATACTCGGGAGTGAGTTGCAGCCTGGAATCTAATCGAGGGGTTCGGGGGGTTTATATATAGAATAACAGATACCCGGGAATGAGTTCCAGGCTGGAATCTAATCGAGGGGTTCGGGTGGTTTATATATAGAATAACGGATACCCGGGAGTGAGTTGCAGACTGGAATCTAATCGAAGGGTTCGGGGGGGTTATATATAGAATAACAGATACCCGGGAGTGAGTTACAGACTGGAATCTAATCGAGGGGTTCGGGGGGTTTATATATAGAATAACAGATACCCAGGAGTGAGTTACAGACTGGAATCTAATCGAGGGGTACGGGGGGTTTATATATAGAATAACAGATACCCGGGAGTGAGTTACAGAGTGGAATCTAATCGAGGGGTTCGGGGGGGATTTATATATAGAATAACAGATACTCGGGAGTGAGTTACAGACTAGAATCTAATCGAGGGGTTCGGGGGGTTTATATATAGAATAACAGATACCCGGGAGTGAGTTACAGAGTGGAATCTAATCGAGGGGTTCGGGGGGTTTATATATAGAATAACAGATACCCGGGAGTGAGTTACAGAGTGGAATCTAATCGAGGGGTTCGGGGGGTTTATATATAGAATAACAGATACCCGGGAGTGAGTTACAGAGTGGAATCTAATCGAGGGGTTCGGGGGGTTTATATATAGAATAACAGATACCCGGGAGTGAGTTACAGACTGGATTCTAATCGAGGGGTACGGGGGGTTTATATATAGAATAACAGATACCCGGGAGTGAGTTACAGACTGGAAGCTAATCGAGGGGTTCGGGGGGTTTATATATTGAATAACAGATGCCCGAGAGTGAGTTACAGACTGGAAGCTAATCGAGGGGTTCGGGGGGTTTATATGTAGAATAACAGATGCCCGAGAGTGAGTTACAGACTGGAAGCTAATCGAGGGGTTCTGGTGGTTTATATATAGAATAACAGATACCCGGGAGTGAGTTACAGACTGGAAGCTAATCGAGGGGTTCTGGTGGTTTATATATAGAATAACAGATACCCGGGAGTGAGTTGCAGACTGGAATCTAATCGAGGGGTTCGGGGGGTTTATATGTAGAATAACAGATACCCGGGAGTGAGTTACAGACTGGAATCTAATCGAGGGGTTCGGGGGGTTTATATGTAGAATAACAGATACCCGGGAGTGAGTTACAGACTGGAATCTAATCGAGGGGTTCGGGGGGTTTATATGTAGAATAACAGATACCCGGGAGTGAGTTACAGACTGGAATCTAATCGAGGGGTTCGGGGGGTTTATATATAGAATAACAGATACCCGGGAGTGAGTTACAGACTGGAATCTAATCGAGGGGTTCGGGGGGTTTATATATAGAATAACAGATACCCGGGAGTGAGTTACAGACTGGAATCTAATCGAGGGGTTCGGGGGGTTTATATATTGAATAACAGATGCCCGAGAGTGAGTTACAGACTGGAATCTAATCGAGGGGTTCGGGGGGTTTATATGTAGAATAACAGATACCCGGGAGTGAGTTACAGACTGGAATCTAATCGAGGGGTTCGGGGGGTTTATATATAGAATAACAGATACCCGGGAGTGAGTTACAGACTGGAATCTAATCGAGGGGTTCGGGGGGTTTATATATAGAATAACAGATACCCGGGAGTGAGTTACAGACTGGAATCTAATCGAGGGGTTCGGGGGGTTTATATATTGAATAACAGATGCCCGAGAGTGAGTTACAGACTAGAAGCTAATCGAGGGGTTCGGGGGGTTTATATGTAGAATAACAGATACCCGGGAGTGAGTTACAGACTGGAATCTAATCGAGGGGTACGGGGGGTTTATATATAGAATAACAGATACCCGGGAGTGAGTTACAGAGTGGAATCTAATCGAGGGGTTCGGGGGGGATTTATATATAGAATAACAGATACTCGGGAGTGAGTTACAGACTAGAATCTAATCGAGGGGTTCGGGGGGTTTATATATAGAATAACAGATACCCGGGAGTGAGTTACAGAGTGGAATCTAATCGAGGGGTTCGGGGGGTTTATATATAGAATAACAGATACCCGGGAGTGAGTTACAGAGTGGAATCTAATCGAGGGGTTCGGGGGGTTTATATATAGAATAACAGATACCCGGGAGTGAGTTACAGAGTGGAATCTAATCGAGGGGTTCGGGGGGTTTATATATAGAATAACAGATACCCGGGAGTGAGTTACAGACTGGATTCTAATCGAGGGGTACGGGGGGTTTATATATAGAATAACAGATACCCGGGAGTGAGTTACAGACTGGAAGCTAATCGAGGGGTTCGGGGGGTTTATATATTGAATAACAGATGCCCGAGAGTGAGTTACAGACTGGAAGCTAATCGAGGGGTTCGGGGGGTTTATATGTAGAATAACAGATGCCCGAGAGTGAGTTACAGACTGGAAGCTAATCGAGGGGTTCTGGTGGTTTATATATAGAATAACAGATACCCGGGAGTGAGTTACAGACTGGAAGCTAATCGAGGGGTTCTGGTGGTTTATATATAGAATAACAGATACCCGGGAGTGAGTTGCAGACTGGAATCTAATCGAGGGGTTCGGGGGGTTTATAGATAGAATAACAGATACTCGGGAGTGAGTTGCAGACTGGAATCTAATCGAGGGGTTCGGGTGGTTTATATATAGAATAACGGATACCCGGGAGTGAGTTGCAGACTGGAATCTAATCGAGGGGTTCGGGGGGTTTATATATAGAATAACAGATACCCGGGAGTGAGTTACAGACTGGAATCTAATCGAGGGGTTCGGGGGGTTTATATATAGAATAACAGATACCCGGGAGTGAGTTACAGACTGGAATCTAATCGAGGGGTTCGGGGGGTTTATATATTGAATAACAGATGCCCGAGAGTGAGTTACAGACTAGAAGCTAATCGAGGGGTTCGGGGGGTTTATATGTAGAATAACAGATGCCCGAGAGTGAGTTACAGACTGGAATCTAATCGAGGGGTTCGGGGGGTTTATATGTAGAATAACAGATACCCGGGAGTGAGTTACAGACTGGAATCTAATCGAGGGGTTCGGGGGGTTTATATATAGAATAACAGATACCCGGGAGTGAGTTACAGACTGGAATCTAATCGAGGGGTACGGGGGGTTTATATATAGAATAACAGATACCCGGGAGTGAGTTACAGACTGGAATCTAATCGAGGGGTTCGGGGGGTTTATATATTGAATAACAGATGCCCGAGAGTGAGTTACAGACTAGAAGCTAATCGAGGGGTTCGGGGGGTTTATATGTAGAATAACAGATACCCGGGAGTGAGTTACAGACTGGAATCTAATCGAGGGGTTCGGGGGGTTTATATATAGAATAACAGATACCCGGGAGTGAGTTACAGACTGGAATCTAATCGAGGGGTTCGGGGGGTTTATATATAGAATAACAGATACCCGGGAGTGAGTTACAGACTGGAATCTAATCGAGGGGTTCGGGGGGTTTATATATAGAATAACAGATACCCGAGAGTGAGTTACAGACTGGAAGCTAATCGAGGGGTTCGGGGGGTTTATATATAGAATAACAGATGCCCGAGAGTGAGTTACAGACTGGAATCTAATCGAGGGGTTCGGGGGGTTTATATATTGAATAACAGATGCCCGAGAGTGAGTTACAGACTAGAAGCTAATCGAGGGGTTCGGGGGGTTTATATGTAGAATAACAGATGCCCGAGAGTGAGTTACAGACTGGAATCTAATCGAGGGGTTCGGGGGGTTTATATGTAGAATAACAGATACCCGGGAGTGAGTTACAGACTGGAATCTAATCGATGGGTTCGGGGGGTTTATATATAGAATAACAGATACCCGGGAGTGAGTTACAGACTGGAATCTAATCGAGGGGTTCGGGGGGTTTATATATAGAATAACAGATACCAGGGAGTGAGTTACAGACTGGAAGCTAATCGAGGGGTTCTGGTGGTTTATATATAGAATAACAGATACCCGGGAGTGAGTTACAGACTGGAATCTAATCGAGGGGTACGGGGGGTTTATATATTGAATAACAGATGCCCGAGAGTGAGTTACAGACTAGAAGCTAATCGAGGGGTTCGGGGGGTTTATATGTAGAATAACAGATGCCCGAGAGTGAGTTACAGACTGGAATCTAATCGAGGGGTTCGGGGGGTTGATATGTAGAATAACAGATGCCCGAGAGTGAGTTACAGACTGGAAGCTAATCGAGGGGTTCGGGGGGTTTATATGTAGAATAACAGATACCCGGGAGTGAGTTACAGACTGGAAGCTAATCGAGGGGTTCGGGGGGTTTATATGTAGAATAACAGATACCCGGGAGTGAGTTACAGACTGGAAGCTAATCGAGGGGTTCGGGGGGTTTATATGTAGAATAACAGATACCCGGGAGTGAGTTGCAGACTGGAATCTAATCGAGGGGTTCGGGGGGTTGATATGTAGAATAACAGATACCCGGGAGTGAGTTACAGACTGGAATCTAATCGAGGGGTTCGGGGGGTTGATATGTAGAATAACAGATGCCCGAGAGTGAGTTACAGACTGGAAGCTAATCGAGGGGTTCTGGTGGTTTATATATAGAATAACAGATACCCGGGAGTGAGTTACAGACTGGAATCTAATCGAGGGGTTCGGGGGGTTTATAGATAGAATAACAGATACTCGGGAGTGAGTTGCAGACTGGAATCTAATCGAGGGGTTCGGGTGGTTTATATATAGAATAACGGATACCCGGGAGTGAGTTGCAGACTGGAATCTAATCGAAGGTTTCGGGGGGGTTATATATAGAATAACAGATACCCGGGAGTGAGTTACAGACTGGAATCTAATCGAGGGGTTCGGGGGGTTTATATATAGAATAACAGATACCCAGGAGTGAGTTACAGACTGGAATCTAATCGAGGGGGACGGGGGGTTTATATATAGAATAACAGATACCCGGGAGTGAGTTACAGAGTGGAATCTAATCGAGGGGTTCGGGGGATTTATATATAGAATAACAGATACTCGGGAGTGAGTTACAGACTAGAATCTAATCGAGGGGTTCGGGGGGTTTATATATAGAATAACAGATACCCGGGAGTGAGTTACAGAGTGGAATCTAATCGAGGGGTTCGGGGGGTTTATATATAGAATAACAGATTCACGGGAGTGAGTTGCAGACTGGAATCTAATCGAGGGGTTCGGGGGGTTTATATATAGAATAACAGATACCCGGGAGTGAGTTACAGACTGGATTCTAATCGAGGGGTACGGGGGGTTCATATATAGAATAACAGATACCCGGGAGTGAGTTACAGACTGGAATCTAATCGAGGGGTACGGGGGGTTTATATATAGAATAACAGATAACCGAGAGTGAGTTACAGACTGGAATCTAATCGAGGGGTACGGGGGGTTTATATATAGAATAACAGATAACCGAGAGTGAGTTACAGACTGGAATCTAATCGAGGGGTTCGGGGGGTTTATATATAGAATAACAGAGACCCAGGAGTGAGTTACAGACTGGAATCTAATCGAGGGGTACGGGGGGTTTATATATAGAATAACAGATACCCGGGAGTGAGTTACAGAGTGGAATCTAATCGAGGGGTTCGGGGGATTTATATATAGAATAACAGATACTCGGGAGTGAGTTACAGACTAGAATCTAATCGAGGGGTTCGGGGGGTTTATATATAGAATAACAGATACCCGGGAGTGAGTTACAGAGTGGAATCTAATCGAGGGGTTCGGGGGGTTTATATATAGAATAACAGATACCCGGGAGTGAGTTACAGAGTGGAATCTAATCGAGGGGTTCGGGGGGTTTATATATAGAATAACAGATACCCGGGAGTGAGTTACAGAGTGGAATCTAATCGAGGGGTTCGGGGGGTTTATATATAGAATAACAGATACCCGGGAGTGAGTTACAGACTGGATTCTAATCGAGGGGTACGGGGGGTTTATATATAGAATAACAGATACCCGGGAGTGAGTTACAGACTGGAAGCTAATCGAGGGGTTCGGGGGGTTTATATGTAGAATAACAGATGCCCGAGAGTGAGTTACAGACTGGAAGCTAATCGAGGGGTTCTGGTGGTTTATATATAGAATAACAGATACCCGGGAGTGAGTTACAGACTGGAAGCTAATCGAGGGGTTCTGGTGGTTTATATATAGAATAACAGATACCCGGGAGTGAGTTGCAGACTGGAATCTAATCGAGGGGTTCGGGGGGTTTATAGATAGAATAACAGATACTCGGGAGTGAGTTGCAGACTGGAATCTAATCGAGGGGTTCGGGTGGTTTATATATAGAATAACGGATACCCGGGAGTGAGTTGCAGACTGGAATCTAATCGAGGGGTTCGGGGGGTTTATATATAGAATAACAGATACCCAGGAGTGAGTTACAGACTGGAATCTAATCGAGGGGTTCGGGGGGTTTATATATAGAATAACAGATACCCGGGAGTGAGTTACAGACTGGAATCTAATCGAGGGGTTCGGGGGGTTTATATATTGAATAACAGATGCCCGAGAGTGAGTTACAGACTGGAATCTAATCGAGGGGTTCGGGGGGTTTATATATTGAATAACAGATGCCCGAGAGTGAGTTACAGAGTGGAATCTAATCGAGGGGTTCGGGGGGTTTATATATAGAATAACAGATACCCAGGAGTGAGTTACAGACTGGAATCTAATCGAGGGGTTCGGGGGGTTTATATGTAGAATAACAGATGCCCGAGAGTGAGTTACAGACTGGAATCTAATCGAGGGGTTCGGGGGGTTTATATGTAGAATAACAGATACCCGGGAGTGAGTTACAGACTGGAATCTAATCGAGGGGTTCGGGGGGTTTATATATAGAATAACAGATACCCGGGAGTGAGTTACAGACTGGAATCTAATCGAGGGGTTCGGGGGGTTTATATATAGAATAACAGATACCCGGGAGTGAGTTACAGACTGGAATCTAATCGAGGGGTTCGGGGGGTTTATATATTGAATAACAGATGCCCGAGAGTGAGTTACAGACTAGAAGCTAATCGAGGGGTTCGGGGGGTTTATATGTAGAATAACAGATACCCGGGAGTGAGTTACAGACTGGAATCTAATCGAGGGGTTCGGGGGGTTTATATATAGAATAACAGATACCCGGGAGTGAGTTACAGACTGGAATCTAATCGAGGGGTTCGGGGGGTTTATATATAGAATAACAGATACCCGGGAGTGAGTTACAGACTGGAATCTAATCGAGGGGTTCGGGGGGTTTATATATTGAATAACAGATGCCCGAGAGTGAGTTACAGACTAGAAGCTAATCGAGGGGTTCGGGGGATTTATATGTAGAATAACAGATACCCGGGAGTGAGTTACAGACTGGAATCTAATCGAGGGGTTCGGGGGGTTTATATATAGAATAACAGATACCCGGGAGTGAGTTGCAGACTGGAATCTAATCGAGGGGTTCGGGGGGTTTATATATAGAATAACAGATACCCGGGAGTGAGTTACAGACTGGAATCTAATCGAGGGGTTCGGGGGGTTTATATATAGAATAACAGATACCCGGGAGTGAGTTACAGACTGGAATCTAATCGAGGGGTTCGGGGGGTTTATATATTGAATAACAGATGCCCGAGAGTGAGTTACAGACTAGAAGCTAATCGAGGGGTTCGGGGGGTTTATATGTAGAATAACAGATGCCCGAGAGTGAGTTACAGACTGGAATCTAATCGAGGGGTTCGGGGGGTTTATATGTAGAATAACAGATACCCGGGAGTGAGTTACAGACTGGAATCTAATCGAGGGGTTCGGGGGGTTTATATGTAGAATAACAGATACCTGGGAGTGAGTTACAGACTGGAATCTAATCGAGGGGTTCGGGTGGTTTATATATAGAATAACAGATACCCGGGAGTGAGTTACAGACTGGAATCTAATCGAGGGGTTCGGGGGGTTTATATATTGAATAACAGATGCCCGAGAGTGAGTTACAGACTAGAAGCTAATCGAGGGGTTCGGGGGGTTTATATGTAGAATAACAGATGCCCGAGAGTGAGTTACAGGCTGGAATCTAATCGAGGGGTTCGGGGGGTTTATATATAGAATAACAGATACCCGGGAGTGAGTTACAGACTGGAGTCTAATCGAGGGGTTCGGGGGGGTTATATATGGAATAACAGATACCCGGGAGTGAGTTACAGACTGGAATCTAATCGAGGGGTTCGGGGGGTTTATATATTGAATAACAGATGCCCGAGAGTGAGTTACAGACTAGAAGCTAATCGAGGGGTTCGGGGGGTTTATATGTAGAATAACAGATGCCCGAGAGTGAGTTACAGACTGGAGTCTAATCGAGGGGTTCGGGGGGGTTATATATGGAATAACAGATACCCGGGAGTGAGTTACAGACTGGAATCTAATCGAGGGGTTCGGGGAGTTTATATGTAGAATAACAGATACCCGGGAGTGAGTTACAGACTGGAATCTAATCGAGGGGTTCGGGGGGTTTATATATAGAATAACAGATACCCGGGAGTGAGTTACAGACTGGAATCTAATCGAGGGGTTCGGGGGGTTTATATATTGAATAACAGATACCCGGGAGTGAGTTACAGACTGGAAGCTAATCGAGGGGTTCTGGTGGTTTATATATAGAATAACAGATACCCGGGAGTGAGTTACAGACTGGAAGCTAATCGAGGGGTTCTGGTGGTTTATATATAGAATAACAGATACCCGGGAGTGAGTTACAGACTGGAATCTAATCGAGGGGTACGGGGGGTTTATATATTGAATAACAGATGCCCGAGAGTGAGTTACAGACTAGAAGCTAATCGAGGGGTTCGGGGGGTTTATATGTAGAATAACAGATGCCCGAGAGTGAGTTACAGACTGGAATCTAATCGAGGGGTTCGGGGGGTTTATATGTAGAATAACAGATGCCCGGGAGTGAGTTACAGACTGGAATCTAATCGAGGGGTTCTGGTGGTTTATATATAGAATAACAGATACCCGGGAGTGAGTTACAGACTGGAATCTAATCGAGGGGTTCGGGGGGTTTATAGATAGAATAACAGATACTCGGGAGTGAGTTGCAGACTGGAATCTAATCGAGGGTTTCGGGTGGTTTATATATAGAATAACGGATACCCGGGAGTGAGTTGCAGACTGGAATCTAATCGAAGGGTTCGGGGGGGTTATATATAGAATAACAGATACCCGGGAGTGAGTTACAGACTGGAATCTAATCGAGGGGTTCGGGGGGTTTATATATAGAATAACAGATAACCGAGAGTGAGTTACAGACTAGAATCTAATCGAGGGGTTCGGGGGGTTTATATATAGAATAACAGATACCCGGGAGTGAGTTACAGAGTGGAATCTAATCGAGGGGTTCGGGGGGTTTATATATAGAATAACAGATTCACGGGAGTGAGTTGCAGACTGGAATCTAATCGAGGGGTTCGGGGGGTTTATATATAGAATAACAGATACCCGGGAGTGAGTTACAGACTGGATTCTAATCGAGGGGTACGGGGGGTTCATATATAGAATAACAGATACCCGGGAGTGAGTTACAGACTGGAATCTAATCGAGGGGTACGGGGGGTTTATATATAGAATAACAGATAACCGAGAGTGAGTTACAGACTGGAATCTAATCGAGGGGTACGGGGGGTTTATATATAGAATAACAGATAACCGAGAGTGAGTTACAGACTGGAATCTAATCGAGGGGTACGGGGGGTTTATATATAGAATAACAGATAACCGAGAGTGAGTTACAGACTGGAATCTAATCGAGGGGTACGGGGGGTTTATATATAGAATAACAGATACCCGAGAGTGAGTTACAGACTGGAATCTAATCGAGGGGTTCGGGTGGTTTATATATAGAATAACAGATACCCGGGAGTGAGGTACAGACTGGAATCTAATCGAAGGGTTCGGGGGGGTTATATATAGAATAACAGATACCCGGGAGTGAGTTGCAGACTGGAATCTAATCGAGGGGTTCGGGGGGTTTCTATATAGAATAACAGATACTCGGGAGTGAGTTACAGACTGGAATCTAATCGAGGGGTTCGGGGCGTTTATATATAGAATAACAGATACCCGGGAGTGAGTTACAGGCTGGAATCTAATCGAGGGGTTCTGGGGGTTTATATATAGAATAACAGATACCCGGGAGTGAGTTACAGACTGGAATCTAATCGAGGGGTACGGGGGGTTTATAGATAGAATAACAGATACCCGGGAGTGAGTTGCAGAGTGGAATCTAATCGAGGGGTTCGGGGGATTTATATATAGAATAACAGATACTCGGGAGTGAGTTACAGACTGGAATCTAATCGAGGGGTTCGGGGGGTTTATATATAGAATAACAGATACCCGGGAGTGAGTTACAGACTGGAATCTAATCGAGGGGTTCGGGGAGTTTATATATAGAATAACAGATTCACGGGTGTGAGTTACAGACTGGAATCTAATCGAGGGGTTCGGGGGGTTTATGTATGGAATAACAGATACCCGAGAGTGAGTTACAGACTGGAAGCTAATCGAGAGGTTCGGGGGGTTTATATATAGAATAACAGATACCCGGGAGTGAGTTACAGACTGGAATCTAATCGAGGGGTTCGGGGGGGTTATATATAGAATAACAGATACCCGGGAGTGAGTTACAGATTGGAATCTAATCGAGGGGTTCGGGGGGTTTATATATAGAATAACAGATAACCGGGAGTGAGTTACAGACTGGAATCTAATCGAGGGGTTCGGGGGGTTTATATATAGAATAACAGATACCCGGGAATGAGTTACAGACTAGAATCTAATCGAGGGGTTCGGGGGGTTTATATATAGAATAACAGATTCACGGGAGTGAGTTACAGACTGGAATCTAATCGAGGGGTTTGGGGGGTTTATATATAGAATAACAGATACCCGGGAGTGAGTTACAGACTGGAAGCTAATCGAGGGGTTCGGGGTGTTTATATATAGAATAACAGATACCCGGGAGTGAGTTACAGACTGGAATCTAATCGAGGGGTTCGGGGTGTTTATATATAGAATAACAGATACCCGGGAGTGAGTTACAGACTGGAATCTAATCGAGGGGTTCGGGTTGTTTATATATAGAATAACAGATACCCGGGAGTGAGTTACAGACTGGAATCTAATCGAGGGGTTCGGGGGGTTTATATATAGAATAACAGATACCCGGGAGTGAGTTACAGACTGGAATCTAATCGAGGGGTTCGGGGGGTCTATATATTGAATAACAGATGCCCGAGAGTGAGTTACAGACTGGAAGCTAATCGAGGGGTTCGGGGGGTTTATATGTAGAATAACAGATGCCCGAGAGTGAGTTACAGACTGGAATCTAATCGAGGGGTTCGGGGGGTTTATATATTGAATAACAGATGCCCGAGAGTGAGTTACAGACTGGAAGCTAATCGAGGGGTTCGGGGGGTTTATATGTAGAATAATAGATACCCGGGAGTGAGTTACAGACTGGAAGCTAATCGAGGGGTTCGGGGTGTTTATATATAGAATAACAGATACCCGGGAGTGAGTTACAGACTGGAATCTAATCGAGGGGTTCGGGGTGTTTATATATAGAATAACAGATACCCGAGAGTGAGTTACAGACTGGAATCGAATCGAGGGGTTCGGGTTGTTTATATATAGAATAACAGATACCCGGGAGTGAGTTACAGACTGGAATCTAATCGAGGGGTTCGGGGGGTTTATATATAGAATAACAGATACCTGGGAGTGAGTTACAGACTGGAATCTAATCGAGGGGTTCGGGTGGTTTATATATAGAATAACAGATACCCGGGAGTGATTTACAGACTGGAATCTAATAGAGGGGTTCGGGGGGTTTATATATAGAATAACGGATACCCGGGAGTGAGTTACAGGCTGGAATCTAATCGAGGGGTTCGGGGGGTTTATATATAGAATAACAGATACCCGAGAGTGAGTTACAGACTGGAATCTAATAGAGGGGTTCTCGGGGTTTATATATAGAATAACGGATACCCGGGAGTGAGTTACAGACTGGAATCTAATCGAGGGGTTCGGGGGGTTTATAGATAGTATAACAGATACCCGGGAGTGAGTTACAGACTGGAATCTAATCGAGGGGTTCGGGGGGTTTATATATAGAATAACAGATACCCGGGAGTGAGTTACTGACTGGAAGCTAATCGAGGGGTTCGGGGGGTTTATATATTGAATAACAGATGCCCAAGAGTGAGTTACAGACTGGAAGCTAATCGAGGGGTTCGGGGGGTTTATATGTAGAATAACAGATGCCCGAGAGTGAGTTACAGACTGGAATCTAATCGAGGGGTTCGGGGGGTTTATATGTAGAATAACATGCCCGAGAGTGAGTTACAGACTGGAAGCTAATCGAGGGGTTCTGGTGGTTTATATATAGAATAACAGATACCCGGGAGTGAGTTACAGACTGGAAGCTAATCGAGGGGTTCTGGTGGTTTATATATAGAATAACAGATACCCGGGAGTGAGTTACAGACTGGAATCTAATCGAGGGGTTCGGGGGGTTTATATATTGAATAACAGATACCCGGGAGTGAGTTACAGACTGGAATTTAATCGAGGGGTTCAGGGGGTTTATATATAGAATAACAGATACCCGAGAGTGAGTTACAGACTGGAAGCTAATCGAGGGGTTCGGGGGGTTTATATGTAGAATAACAGATGCCCGAGAGTGAGTTACAGACTGGAAGCTAATCGAGGGGTTCTGGTGGTTTATATATAGAATAACAGATACCCGGGAGTGAGTTACAGACTGGAATCTAATCGAGGGGTTCGGGGTGATTATGTATAGAATAACAGATACCCGGGAGTGAGTTGCAGACTGGAATCTAATCGAGGGGTTCGGGGGGTTTATAGATAGAATAACAGATACTCGGGAGTGAGTTGCAGCCTGGAATCTAATCGAGGGGTTCGGGGGGTTTATATATAGAATAACAGATACCCGGGAGTGAGTTCCAGGCTGGAATCTAATCGAGGGGTTCGGGTGGTTTATATATAGAATAACGGATACCCGGGAGTGAGTTGCAGACTGGAATCTAATCGAAGGGTTCGGGGGGGTTATATATAGAATAACAGATACCCGGGAGTGAGTTACAGACTGGAATCTAATCGAGGGGTTCGGGGGGTTTATATATAGAATAACAGATACCCAGGAGTGAGTTACAGACTGGAATCTAATCGAGGGGTACGGGGGGTTTATATATAGAATAACAGATACCCGGGAGTGAGTTACAGAGTGGAATCTAATCGAGGGGTTCGGGGGATTTATATATAGAATAACAGATACTCGGGAGTGAGTTACAGACTAGAATCTAATCGAGGGGTTCGGGGGGTTTATATATAGAATAACAGATACCCGGGAGTGAGTTACAGAGTGGAATCTAATCGAGGGGTTCGGGGGGTTTATATATAGAATAACAGATGCACGGGAGTGAGTTGCAGACTGGAATCTAATCGAGGGGTTCGGGGGGTTTATATATAGAATAACAGATACCCGGGAGTGAGTTACAGACTGGATTCTAATTGAGGGGTACGGGGGGTTCATATATAGAATAACAGATACCCGGGAGTGAGTTACAGACTGGAATCTAATCGAGGGGTACGGGAGGTTTATATATAGAATAACAGATAACCGAGAGTGAGTTACAGACTGGAATCTAATCGAGGGGTACGGGGGGTTTATATATAGAATAACAGATAACCGAGAGTGAGTTACAGACTGGAATCTAATCGAG
>NW_027140482.1:770000-864187 GCF_036365525.1 Heterodontus francisci | reverse complement strand
TAAGTCTCAGGGTCTGGACTGTGGTGTGTGTGTGTATATATATAAGTCTCAGGCCTGGACTGTGGTGTGTGTGTGTGTATATATATAAGTCTCAGGGCATGGACTGTGGTGAGCGTGTGTATATATATATATAGTCTCAGGGCCTGGACTGTGGTGTGTGTGTGTATATATTATAAGTCTCAGGGTCTGGACTGTGGTGTGTGTGTGTATATATATAAGTCTCAGGGCATGGACTGTGGTGTGTTGTGTGTGTATATATATAAGTCTCAGGGCCTGGACTGTGGTGTGTGTGTGTATATATATAAGTCTCAGGGCCTGGACTGTGGCGTGTGTGTATATATATACGTCTCAGGGCTGGACTGTGGTGTGTGTGTGTATATATATAAATTCTCAGGACCTGGACTGTGGTGTGTGTGTATATATATATATAAGTCTCAGGGCCTGGACTGTGGTGTGTGTGTGTATATATATAAGTCTCAGGGTCTGGACTGTGGTGTGTGTGTGTATATATATAAGTCTCAGGGCCTGGACTGTGGTGTGTGTGTGTATATATATAAGTCTCAGGCATGGACTGTGGTGTGTGTGTGTATATATATAAGTCTCAGGGCCTGGACTGTGGTGTGTGTGTGTGTGTATATATATAAGTCTCAGGGCCTGGACTGTGGTGTGTGTGTGTATATATATATATAAGTCTCAGGGCCTGGACTGTGGTGTGTGTGTGTATATATATAAGTCTCAGGGTCTGGACTGTGGTGTGTGTGTGTATATATATAAGTCTCAGGGTCTGGACTGTGGTGTGTGTGTGTATATATATAAGTCTCAGGGTCTGGACTGTGGTGTGTGTGTGTATATATATAAGTCTCAGGGCCTGGACTGTGGTGTGTGTGTGTGTATAGATATATAAGTCTCAGGGCCTGGACTGTGGTGTGTGTGTGTATATATATAAGTCTCAGGGTCTGGACTGTGGTGTGTGTGTGTATATATAAGTCTCAGGGCATGGACTGTAGCGTGTGTGTATATATATAAGTCTCAGGGCCTGGACTGTGGTGTGTGTCTGTATATATATAAGTCTCAGGGCATGTACTGTGGTGTGTGTGTATATATATATAAGTCTCAGGGCCTGGACTGTGGTGTGTGTGTGTGTATATATATAAGTCTCAGGGCCTGGACTGTGGTGTGTGTGTGTATATATATAAGTCTCAGGGCCTGGACTGTGGTGTGTGTGTGTGTATATATATAAGTCTCAGGGCCTGGACTGTGGTGTGTGTGTGTGTATATATATAAGTCTCAGGGCATGGACTGTGGTGTGTGTGTGTGTATATATATAAGTCTCAGGTCTGGACTGTGGTGTGTGGTGTATATATATAAGTATCAGGGCCTGGACTGTGGTGTGTGTGTGTGTATATATATAAGTATCAGGGCCTGGACTGTGGTGTGTGTGTGCGTATATATATAAGTCTCTGGGCCTGGACTGTGGTGAGTGTGTGTGTATATATATAAGTCTCTGGGCCTGGACTGTGGTGAGTGTGTGTGTATATATATAAGTATCAGGGCCTGGACTGTGGTGTGTGTGTGTGTATATATATAAGTATCAGGGCTGGACTGTGGTGTGTGTGTGTGTGTATATATATAAATATCAGGGCCTGGACTGTGGTGTGTGTGTGTGTATATATAAGTCTCTGGGCCTGGACTGTGGTGAGTGTGTGTGTATATATATAAGTCTCTGGGCCTGGACTGTGGTGTGTGTGTGTGTATATATATAAGTCTCTGGCCTGGACTGTGGTGTGTGTGTGTGTATATATATAAGTCTCTGGCCTGGACTGTGGTGAGTGTGTGTATATATATATAAGTCTCAGGGCCTGGACTGTGGTGTGTGTGTATAGAAATAAGTATCAGGGTCTGGACTGTGGTGTGTTTGTGTGTATATATATAAGTCTCAGGGCCTGGACTGTGGTGTGTGTGTGTGTATATATATAAGTCTCAGGGCCTGGACTGTGGTGTCTGTGTGTATATATATAAGTCTCAGGGCATGGACTGTGGTGTGTGTGTGTGTATATATATAAGTCTCAGGGTCTGGACTGTGGTGTGTGTATGTATAATATATAAGTCTCAGGGCCTGGACTGTGGTGTGTGTGTGTATATATATAAGTCTCAGGGCATGGACTGTGGTGTGTGTGTGTATATATATAAGTCTCAGGGCCTGGACTGTGGTGTGTGTGTGTATATATATATAAGTCTCAGGGCCTGGACTGTGGTGTGTGTGTGTGTATATATATATAAGTCTCAGGGCATGGACTGTGGTGTGTGTGTGTATATATATAAGTCTCAGGGCCTGGACTGTGGTGTGTGTGTATATATATATAAGTCTCTGTACCTGGACTGTGGTGTGTGTGTGTATATATATAAGTCTCAGGGCCTGGACTGTGGTGTGTGTGTGTATATATATAAGTCTCAGGGCCTGGACTGTGGTGTGTGTGTGTATATATATAAGTCTCAGGGTCTGGACTGTGGTGTGTGTATGTATATATATAAGTCTCAGGGCCTGGACTGTGGTGTGTGTGTGTATATATAGAAGTCTCAGGGCCTGGACTGTGGTGTGTGTGTGTATATATAGAAGTCTCAGGGCCTGGACTGTGTGTGTGTGTGTGTATATATATGTCTCAGGGCCTGGACTGTGGTGTGTGTGTATATATATAAGTCTCAGGGCCTGGACTGTGGTGTGTGTGTGTGTATATATAAGTCTCAGGGCCTGGACTGTGGTGTGTGTGTGTATATATATATAAGTCTCAGGGCCTGGACTGTGGTGTGTGTGTGTGTATATATATAAGTCTCAGGGCATGGACTGTGGTGTGTGTGTGTGTGTATATATATAAGTCTCAGGGCCTGGACTGTGGTGTGTGTGTGTGTGTGTATATATATAAGTCTCAGGGCCTGGACTGTGGTGTGTGTGTGTATATATATATGTCTCAGGGCCTGGACTGTGGTGTGTGTGTGTATATATATAAGTCTCAGGGCCTGGACTGTGGTGTGTGTGTGTGTGTGTATATATATAAGTCTCAGGGCCTGGACTGTGGTGTGTGTGTGTATATATATATGTCTCAGGGCCTGGACTGTGGTGTGTGTGTGTATATATATATAAGTCTCAGGGCCTGGACTGTGGTGTGTGTGTGTATATATATAAGTCTCAGTGTCTGGACTGTGGTGTGTGTGTGTATATATATAAGTCTCAGGGCATGGACTGTGGTGTGTGTGTGTGTATATATAAGTCTCTGGGCCTGGACTGTGGTTTGTGTGTGTATATATATAAGTCTCAGGGCCTGGACTGTGGTGTGTGTGTGTATATATATAAGTCTCAGGGCCTGGACTGTGGTGTGTGTGTGTATATATATAAGTCTCAGGGTCTGGACTGTGGTGTGTGTATGTATATATATAAGTCTCAGGGCCTGGACTGTGGTGTGTGTGTGTATATATAGAAGTCTCAGGGCTGGACTGTGGTGTGTGTGTGTATATATAGAAGTCTCAGGGCCTGGACTGTGGTGTGTGTGTGTGTATATATATGTCTCAGGGCCTGGACTGTGTGTGTGTGTATATATATAAGTCTCAGGGCCTGGACTGTGGTGTGTGTGTGTGTATATATAAGTCTCAGGGCCTGGACTGTGGTGTGTGTGTGTATATATATATAAGTCTCAGGGCCTGGACTGTGGTGTGTGTGTGTGTATATATATAAGTCTCAGGGCATGGACTGTGGTGTGTGTGTGTGTGTGTATATATATAAGTCTCAGGGCCTGGACTGTGGTGTGTGTGTGTGTGTGTATATATATAAGTCTCAGGGCCTGGACTGTGGTGTGTGTGTGTATATATATATGTCTCAGGGCCTGGACTGTGGTGTGTGTGTGTATATATATAAGTCTCAGGGCCTGGACTGTGGTGTGTGTGTGTGTGTGTATATATATAAGTCTCAGGGCCTGGACTGTGGTGTGTGTGTGTATATATATATGTCTCAGGGCCTGGACTGTGGTGTGTGTGTGTATATATATATAAGTCTCAGGGCCTGGACTGTGGTGTGTGTGTGTATATATATAAGTCTCAGTGTCTGGACTGTGGTGTGTGTGTGTATATATATAAGTCTCAGGGCATGGACTGTGGTGTGTGTGTGTGTATATATAAGTCTCTGGGCCTGGACTGTGGTTTGTGTGTGTATATATATAAGTCTCAGGCCTGGACTGTGGTGTGTGTGTGTATATATATAAGTCTCAGGGCCTGGACTGTGGTGTGTGTGTGTATATATATAAGTCTCAGTGTCTGGACTGTGGTGTGTGTGTGTATATATATAAGTCTCAGTGTCTGGACTGTGGTGTGTGTGTATATATATATAAGTCTCAGGGCCTGGACTGTGGTGTGTGTGTGTATATATATAAGTCTCAGTGTCTGGACTGTGGTGTGTGTGTGTATATATATAAGTCTCAGGGCATGGACTGTGGTGTGTGTGTGTGTATATATAAGTCTCTGGGCCTGGACTGTGGTGTGTGTGTGTATATATATAAGTCTCAGGGCCTGGACTGTGGTGTGTGTGTATATATATATAAGTCTCAGGGCATGGACTGTGGTGTGTGTGTGTGTATATATAAGTCTCTGGGCCTGGACTGTGGTGTGTGTGTGTATATATATAAGTCTCAGCGCCTGGACTGTGGTGAGTGTGTGTGTATATATATAAGTCTCAGGGCATGGACTGTGGTGTGTGTGTGTGTATATATATAAGTCTCAGGGCATGGACTGTGGTGTGTGTGTATATATATATAAGTCTCAGGGCCTGGACTGTGGTGTGTGTGTGTGTATATATATAAGTCTCAGGGCATGGACTGTGGTGTTTGTGTGTATATATATAAGTCTCAGGGCCTGGACTGTGGTGTGTGTGTTGTGTATATATATAAGTCTCAGGGCCTGGACTGTGGTGTGTGTGTGTATATATAGAAGTCTCAGGGCCTGGACTGTGGTGTGTGTGTATATATATATAAGTCTCAGGGCCTGGACTGTGGTGTGTGTGTGTATATATATAAGTCTCAGGGCCTGGACTGTGGTGTGTGTGTGTGTATATATATAAGTATCAGGGCCTGGACTGTGGTGTGTGTGTGTATATATAGAAGTCTCAGGGCCTGGACTGTGGTGTGTGTGTATATATATATAAGTCTCAGGGCCTGGACTGTGGTGGTGTGTGTATATATATGTCTCAGGCCTGGACTGTGGTGTGTGTGTGTATATATATAAGTCTCAGGGCCTGGACTGTGGTGTGTGTGTGTATATATATAAGTCTCAGGGCCTGGACTGTGGTGTGTGTGTGTATATATATAAGTCTCAGGGCCTGGACTGTGGTGTGTGTGTGTGTATATATAAGTCTCAGGGTCTGGACTGTGGTGTGTGTGTGTATATATAAATAAGTCTCAGGGCATGGACTGTGGTGTGTGTGTGTATATATATAAGTCTCAGGGCCTGGACTGTGGTGTGTGTGTATATATATATAAGTCTCTGTACCTGGACTGTGGTGTGTGTGTGTATATATATAAGTCTCAGGGCCTGGACTGTGGTGTGTGTGTATATATATATATAAGTCTCTGTACCTGGACTGTGGTGTGTGTGTGTATATATATAAGTCTCAGGGCCTGGACTGTGGTGTGTGTGTATATATATATAAGTCTCTGTACCTGGACTGTGGTGTGTGTGTGTATATATATAAGTCTCAGGGCATGGACTGTGGTGTGTGTGTGTATATATATAAGTCTCAGGGCCTGGGACTGTGGTGTGTGTGTGTATATATATATAGTCTCAGGGCCTGGACTGTGGTGTGTGTGTGTGTATATATATATAAGTCTCAGGGCATGGACTGTGGTGTGTGTGTGTATATATATAAGTCTCAGGGCCTGGACTGTGGTGTGTGTGTATATATATATAAGTCTCTGTACCTGGACTGTGGTGTGTGTGTGTATATATATAAGTCTCAGGGCCTGGACTGTGGTGTGTGTGTGTATATATATATAAGTCTCAGGGCCTGGACTGTGGTGTGTGTGTGTGTATATATATATAAGTCTCAGGGCATGGACTGTGGTGTGTGTGTGTATATATATAAGTCTCAGGGCCTGGACTGTGGTGGTGTGTATATATATATAAGTCTCTGTACCTGGACTGTGGTGTGTGTGTGTATATATATAAGTCTCAGGGTCTGGACTGTGGTGTGTGTGTGTGTATATGTATATGTCTCATGGCCTGGACTGTGGTGTGTGTGTGTATATATATAAGTCTCAGGGCCTGGACTGTGGTGTGTTGTGTGTATATATAGAAGTCTCAGGGCCTGGACTGTGGTGTGTGTGTGTATATATAGAAGTCTCAGGGCCTGGACTGTGGTGTGTGTGTATATATATATAAGTCTCAGGGCCTGGACTGTGGTGTGTGTGTGTATATATATATGTCTCAGGGCCTGGACTGTGGTGTGTGTGTGTATATATAAAAGTCTCAGGGCCTGGACTGTGGTGTGTGTGTGTATATATATAAGTCTCAGGGCCTGGACTGTGGTGTGTGTGTGTATATATTTAAGTCTCAGGGCCTGGACTGTGGTCTGTGTGTGTATATATAGAAGTCTCAGGGCCTGGACTGTGGTGCGTGTGTATATATATATAAGTCTCAGGGCCTGGACTGTGGTGTGTGTGTGTGTATATATATAAGTCTCAGGGCCTGGACTGTGGTGAGTGTGTGTATATATATAAGTCTCAGGGCCTGGACTGTGGTGTGTGTGTGTATATATATAAGTCTCAGGGTCTGGACTGTGGTGTGTGTGTATATATATAAGTCTCAGGGCATGGACTGTGGTGTGTGTGTGTGTATATATATAAGTCTCAGGGTCTGGACTGTGGTGTGTGTGTGTGTATATATAAGTCTCAGGGCCTGGACTGTGGTGTGTGTGTGTATATATATAAGTCTCAGGACATGGACTGTGGTGTGTGTGTGTATATATATAAGTCTCAGGGCCTGGACTGTGGTGTGTGTGTGTGTATATATAAGTCTCAGGGTCTGGACTGTGGTGTGTGTGTGTATATATATAAGTCTCAGGGCCTGGACTGTGGTGTGTGTGTGTGTATATATATAAGTCTCAGGGCATGGACTGTGGTGTGTGTGTGTATATATATAAGTCTCAGGGCCTGGACTGTGGTGTGTGAGTGTGTGTATATATATAAGTCTCAGCGCCTGGACTGTGGTGTGTGTGTGTATATATATAAGTCTCAGGGCCTGGACTGTGGTGTGTGTGTGTGTATATATAAGTCTCAGTGCCTGGACTGTGGTGTGTGTGTGTATATATATAAGTCTCAGGGCCTGGACTGTGGTGTGTGTGTGTGTATATATATAAGTCTCTGGGCCTGGACTGTGGTGAGTGTGTGTGCATATATATAAGTCTCTGGGCCTGGACTGTGGTGAGTGTGTGTGTATATATATAAGTATCAGGGCCTGGACTGTGGTGTGTGTGTGTATATATATATAAGTCTCTGGGCCTGGACTGTGGTGTGTGTGTGTGTATATATATAAGTCTCTGGGCCTGGACTGTGGTGTGTGTGTGTGTATATATATAAGTCTCTGGGCCTGGACTGTGGTGAGTGTGTGTATATATATATAAGTCTCAGGGCCTGGACTGTGGTGTGTGTGTATATATATAAGTATCAGGGTCTGGACTGTGGTGTGTGTGTGTGTATATATATAAGTCTCAGGGCCTGGACTGTGGTGTGTGTGTGTGTATATATATAAGTCTCAGGGCCTGGACTGTGGTGTCTGTGTGTATATATATAAGTCTCAGGGCATGGACTGTGGTGTGTGTGTGTATATATATAAGTCTCAGGGCCTGGACTGTGGTGTGTGTGTGTGTATATATAAGTCTCAGGGCCTGGACTGTGGTGTGTGTGTGTATATATATAAGTCTCAGAACATGGACTGTGGTGTGTGTGTGTATATATATAAGTCTCAGGGCCTGGACTGTGGTGTGTGTGTGTGTATATATAAGTCTCAGGGTCTGGACTGTGGTGTGTGTGTGTATATATATAAGTCTCAGGACCTGGACTGTGGTGTGTGTGTGTGTATATATAAGTCTCAGGGCATGGACTGTGGTGTGTGTGTGTATATATATAAGTCTCAGGGCCTGGACTGTGGTGTGTGTGTGTATATATATATAAGTCTCAGGGCATGGACTGTGGTGTGTGTGTGTATATATATAAGTCTCAGGGCCTGGACTGTGGTGTGTGTGTGTATATATATATAAGTCTCAGGGCCTGGACTGTGGTGTGTGTGTGTATATATATAAGTCTCAGGGCCTGGACTGTGGTGTGTGTGTGTATATATATATAAGTCTCAGGGCATGGACTGTGGTGTGTGTGTGTGTGTATATATATAAGTCTCAGGGCATGGACTGTGGTGTGTGTGTGTATATATATAAGTCTCAGGGCCTGGACTGTGGTGTGTGTGTGTGTGTATATATATAAGTCTCAGGGCATGGACTGTGGTGTGTGTGTGTATATATATAAGTCTCAGGGTCTGGACTGTGGTATGTGTGTGTATATATATAAGTCTCAGGGTCTGGACTGTGGTGTGTGTGTATATATATAAGTCTCAGGGCATGGACTGTGGTGTGTGTGTGTATATATATAAGTCTCAGGGCCTGGACTGTGGTGTGTGTGTGTGTATATATAAGTCTCAGGGTCTGGACTGTGGTGTGTGTGTGTTTATATATAAGTCTCAGGGCCTGGACTGTGGTGTGTGTGTGTGTATATATATAAGTCTCAGGGCATGGACTGTGGTGTGTGTGTGTATATATATAAGTCTCAGGGCCTGGACTGTGGTGTGTGTGTGTATATATATATAAGTCTCAGGGCCTGGACTGTGGTGTGTGTGTGTATATATATATGTCTCAGGGCCTGGACTGTGGTGTGTGTGTGTATATATATAAGTCTCAGGGCCTGGACTGTGGTGTGTGTGTGTGTGTGTATATATATAAGTCTCAGGGCCTGGACTGTGGTGTGTGTGTGTATATATATATGTCTCAGGGCCTGGACTGTGGTGTGTGTGTGTATATATATATAAGTCTCAGGGCTTGGACTGTGGTGTGTGTGTGTATATATATAAGTCTCAGTGTCCTGGACTGTGGTGTGTGTGTGTATATATATAAGTCTCAGGGCATGGACTGTGGTGTGTGTGTGTGTATATATAAGTCTCTGGGCCTGGACTGTGGTGTGTGTGTGTGTATATATAAGTCTCTGGCCTGGACTGTGGTGTGTGTGTGTATATATATAAGTCTCAGCGCCTGGACTGTGGTGAGTGTGTGTGTATATATATAAGTCTCAGGGCATGGACTGTGGTGTGTGGTGTGTGTATATATATAAGTCTCAGGGCATGGACTGTGGTGTGTGTGTATATATATATAAGTCTCAGGGCCTGGACTGTGGTGTGTGTGTGTATATATATAAGTCTCAGGGCATGGACTGTGGTGTTTGTGTGTATATATATAAGTCTCCGGGCCTGGACTGTGGTGTGTGTGTGTGTATATATATAAGTCTCAGGGCCTGGACTGTGGTGTGTGTGTGTATATATAGAAGTCTCAGGGCCTGGACTGTGGTGTGTGTGTATATATATATAAGTCTCAGGGCCTGGACTGTGGTGTGTGTGTGTATATATATAAGTCTCAGGGCCTGGACTGTGGTGTGTGTGTGTGTATATATATAAGTATCAGGGCCTGGACTGTGGTGTGTGTGTGTATATATAGAAGTCTCAGGGCCTGGACTGTGGTGTGTGTGTATATATATATAAGTCTCAGGGCCTGGACTGTGGTGTGTGTGTGTATATATATAAGTCTCAGGGCCTGGACTGTGGTGTGTGTGTGTATATATATATAAGTCTCAGGGCCTGGACTGTGGTGTGTGTGTGTATATATATAAGTCTCAGGGCCTGGACTGTGGTGTGTGTGTGTATATATATAAGTCTCAGGGCCTGGACTGTGGTGTGTGTGTGTATATATATAAGTCTCAGGGCCTGGACTGTGGTGTGTGTGTGTATATATATAAGTCTCAGGGCATGGACTGTGGTGTGTGTGTGTATATATATAAGTCTCAGGGTCTGGACTGTGTGTGTGTGTGTGTATATATAAGTCTCAGGGCCTGGACTGTGGTGTGTGTGTGTATATATATAAGTCTCAGGGCATGGACTGTGGTGTGTGTGTGTACATATATAAGTCTCAGGGCCTGGACTGTGGTGTGTGTGTGTATATATATATAAGTCTCAGGGCCTGGACTGTGGTGTGTGTGTGTGTATATATATATAAGTCTCAGGGCATGGACTGTGGTGTGTGTGTGTATATATATAAGTCTCAGGGCCTGGACTGTGGTGTGTGTGTATATATATATAAGTCTCTGTACCTGGACTGTGGTGTGTGTGTGTATATATATAAGTCTCAGGGCCTGGACTGTGGTGTGTGTGTGTGTATATATATATAAGTCTCAGGGCATGGACTGTGGTGTGTGTGTGTATATATATAAGTCTCAGGGCCTGGACTGTGGTGTGTGTGTATATATATATAAGTCTCAGGGCATGGACTGTGGTGTGTGTGTGTATATATATAAGTCTCAGGGCCTGGACTGTGGTGTGTGTGTATATATATATAAATCTCTGTACCTGGACTGTGGTGTGTGTGTGTATATATATAAGTCTCAGGGCCTGGACTGTGGTGTGTGTGTGTGTATATATATAAGTCTCAGGGTCTGGACTGTGGTGTGTGTGTGTGTATATGTATAAGTCTCATGGCCTGGACTGTGGTGTGTGTGTGTATATATATAAGTCTTAGGGCCTTGACTGTGGTGTGTGTGTGTATATATAGAAGTCTCAGGGCCTGGACTGTGGTGTGTGTGTGTATATATAGAAGTCTCAGGGCCTGGACTGTGGTGTGTGTGTATATATATATCAGTCTCAGGGCCTGGACTGTGGTGTGTGTGTGTGTATATATATATGTCTCAGGGCCTGGACTGTGGTGTGTGTGTGTGTATATATATAAGTCTCAGGGCCTGGACTGTGGTGTGTGTGTGTATATATATAAGTCTCAGTGCCTGGACTGTGGTGTGTGTGTGTATATATATAAGTCTCAGGGCCTGGACTGTGGTGTGTGTGTGTATATATATAAGTCTCAGGGCCTGGACTGTGGTGTGTGTGTGTATATATAGAAGTCTCAGGGCCTGGACTGTGGTGTGTGTGTGTGTATATATATAAGTCTCAGGGCCTGGACTGTGGTGTGTGTGTGTGTATATATATAAGTCTCAGGGCCTGGACTGTGGTGAGTGTGTGTATATATATAAGTCTCAGGGCCTGGACTGTGGTGTGTGTGTGTATATATATAAGTCTCAGGGTCTGGACTGTGGTGTGTGTGTATATATATATATATCTAAGTCTCAGTTCCTGGACTGTGGTGTGTGTGTGTATATATATAAGTCTCAGGGCCTGGACTGTGGTGTGTGAGTGTGTGTATATATATAAGTCTCAGCGCCTGGACTGTGGTGTGTGTGTGTATATATATAAGTCTCAGGGCCTGGACTGTGGTGTGTGTGTGTGTATATATAAGTCTCAGTGCCTGGACTGTGGTGTGTGTGTGTATATATATAAGTCTCAGGGCCTGGACTGTGGTGTGTGTGTGTGTATATATATAGTCTCTGGGCCTGGACTGTGGTGAGTGTGTGTGCATATATATAAGTCTCTGGGCCTGGACTGTGGTGAGTGTGTGTGTATATATATAAGTATCAGGGCCTGGACTGTGGTGTGTGTGTGTGTATATATATAAGTCTCTGGGCCTGGACTGTGGTGTGTGTGTGTGTATATATATAAGTCTCTGGGCCTGGAATGTGGTGAGTGTGTGTGCATATATATAAGTCTCTGGGCCTGGACTGTGGTGAGTGTGTGTGTATATATATAAGTATCAGGGCCTGGACTGTGGTGTGTGTGTGTGTATATATATAAGTCTCTGGGCCTGGACTGTGGTGTGTGTGTGTGTAAATATATAAGTCTCTGGGCCTGGACTGTGGTGAGTGTGTGTATATATATATATAAGTCTCAGGGCCTGGACTGTGGTGTGTGTGTATATATATAAGTATCAGGGTCTGGACTGTGGTGTGTGTGTGTGTATATATATAAGTCTCAGGGCCTGGACTGTGGTGTCTGTGTGTATATATATAAGTCTCAGGGCATGGACTGTGGTGTGTGTGTGTATATATATAAGTCTCAGGGCCTGGACTGTGGTGTGTGTGTGTATATATATAAGTCTCAGGCCTGGACTGTGGTGTGTGTGTGTGTATATATATAAGTCTCAGGGCCTGGACTGTGGTGTGTGTGTGTATATATATAAGTCTCAGGGCCTGGACTGTGGTGTCTGTGTGTATATATATAAGTCTCAGGGCATGGACTGTGGTGTGTGTGTGTATATATATAAGTCTCAGGGCCTGGACTGTGGTGTCTGTGTGTATATATATAAGTCTCAGGGCATGGACTGTGGTGTGTGTGTGTATATATATAAGTCTCAGGGCCTGGACTGTGGTGTGTGTGTGTATATATATAAGTCTCAGGGCCTGGACTGTGGTGTGTGTGTGTGTATATATATAAGTCTCAGGGCCTGGACTGTGGTGTGTGTGTGTGTATATATATAAGTCTCAGGGCCTGGACTGTGGTGTGTGTGTGTATATATATAAGTCTCAGGGCCTGGACTGTGGTGTGTGTGTGTATATATATAAGTCTCAGGGCCTGGACTGTGGTGTGTGTGTGTGTATATATATAAGTCTCAGGGCCTGGACTGTGGTGTCTGTGTGTATATATATAAGTCTCAGGGCATGGACTGTGGTGTGTGTGTGTGTATATATATAAGTCTCAGGGTCTGGACTGTGGTGTGTGTGTGTATATATATAAGTCTCAGGGCCTGGACTGTGGTGTGTGTGTGTATATATATAAGTCTCAGGGCATGGACTGTGGTGTGTGTGTGTATATATATAAGTCTCAGGGCCTGGACTGTGGTGTGTGTGTGTGTATATATAAGTCTCAGGGTCTGGACTGTGGTGTGTGTGTGTATATATATAAGTCTCAGGGCCTGGACTGTGGTGTGTGTGTGTATATATATAAGTCTCAGGGCCTGGACTGTGGTGTGTGTGTGTGTATATGTAAGTCTCAGGGCCTGGACTGTGGTGTGTGTGTGTGTATATATATAAGTCTCAGGGCCTGGACTGTGGTGTGTGTGTGTGTATATATATAAGTCTCAGGGCCTGGACTGTGGTGTGTGTGTGTGTATATATAAGTCTCAGGGCCTGGACTGTGGTGTGTGTGTGTGTATATATAGAAGTCTCAGGGCCTGGACTGTGGTGTGTGTGTATATATATATAAGTCTCAGGGCCTGGACTGTGGTGTGTGTGTGTGTATATATAAGTCTCAGGGCCTGGACTGTGGTGTGTGTGTGTGTATATATATAAGTCTCAGGGCCTGGACTGTGGTGTGTGTGTATATATATATATGTCTCAGGGTCTGGACTGTGGTGTTTGTGTGTATATATATATAAGTCTCAGGGCCTGGACTGTGGTGTGTGGTGTGTGTATATATATAAGTCTCAGGGCCTGGACTGTGGTGTGTGTGTGTTGTGTGTATATATATAAGTCTCAGGGCCTGGACTGTGGTGTGTGTGTGTATATATATAAGTCTCAGCGCCTGGACTGTGGTGTGTGTGTGTATATATATAAGTATCAGGGTCTGGACTGTGGTTGTGTGTGTGTATATATATAAGTCTCAGGGCCTGGACTGTGGTGTCTGTGTGTATATATATAAGTCTCAGGGCATGGACTGTGGTGTGTGTGTGTATATATATAAGTCTCAGGGCCTGGACTGTGGTGTGTGTGTGTATATATATAAGTCTCAGGGCCTGGACTGTGGTGTGTGTGTGTGTATATGTATAAGTCTCATGGCCTGGACTGTGGTGTGTGTGTGTATATATATAAGTCTTAGGGCCTTGACTGTGGTGTGTGTGTGTATATATAGAAGTCTCAGGGCCTGGACTGTGGTGTGTGTGTGTATATATAGAAGTCTCAGGGCCTGGACTGTGGTGTGTGTGTATATATATATCAGTCTCAGGGCCTGGACTGTGGTGTGTGTGTGTGTATATATATATGTCTCAGGGCCTGGACTGTGGTGTGTGTGTGTGTATATATATAAGTCTCAGGGCCTGGACTGTGGTGTGTGTGTGTGTATATATATAAGTCTCAGTGCCTGGACTGTGGTGTGTGTGTGTATATATATAAGTCTCAGGCCTGGACTGTGGTGTGTGTGTGTATATATATAAGTCTCAGGGCCTGGACTGTGGTGTGTGTGTGTATATATAGAAGTCTCAGGCCTGGACTGTGGTGTGTGTGTGTGTATATATATAAGTCTCAGGGCCTGGACTGTGGTGTGTGTGTGTGTATATATATAAGTCTCAGGGCCTGGACTGTGGTGAGTGTGTGTATATATATAAGTCTCAGGGCCTGGACTGTGGTGTGTGTGTGTATATATATAAGTCTCAGGGTCTGGACTGTGGTGTGTGTGTATATATATATATATCTAAGTCTCAGTTCCTGGACTGTGGTGTGTGTGTGTATATATATAAGTCTCAGGGCCTGGACTGTGGTGTGTGAGTGTGTGTATATATATAAGTCTCAGCGCCTGGACTGTGGTGTGTGTGTGTATATATATAAGTCTCAGGGCCTGGACTGTGGTGTGTGTGTGTGTATATATAAGTCTCAGTGCCTGGACTGTGGTGTGTGTGTGTATATATATAAGTCTCAGGGCCTGGACTGTGGTGTGTGTGTGTGTATATATATAAGTCTCTGGGCCTGGACTGTGGTGAGTGTGTGTGCATATATATAGTCTCTGGGCCTGGACTGTGGTGAGTGTGTGTGTATATATATAAGTATCAGGGCCTGGACTGTGGTGTGTGTGTGTGTATATATATAAGTCTCTGGGCCTGGACTGTGGTGTGTGTGTGTGTATATATATAAGTCTCTGGGCCTGGAATGTGGTGAGTGTGTGTGCATATATATAAGTCTCTGGGCCTGGACTGTGGTGAGTGTGTGTGTATATATATAAGTATCAGGGCCTGGACTGTGGTGTGTGTGTGTGTATATATATAAGTCTCTGGGCCTGGACTGTGGTGTGTGTGTGTGTAAATATATAAGTCTCTGGGCCTGGACTGTGGTGAGTGTGTGTATATATATATATAAGTCTCAGGGCCTGGACTGTGGTGTGTGTGTATATATATAAGTATCAGGGTCTGGACTGTGGTGTGTGTGTGTGTATATATATAAGTCTCAGGGCCTGGACTGTGGTGTCTGTGTGTATATATATAAGTCTCAGGGCATGGACTGTGGTGTGTGTGTGTATATATATAAGTCTCAGGGCCTGGACTGTGGTGTGTGTGTGTATATATATAAGTCTCAGGGCCTGGACTGTGGTGTGTGTGTGTGTATATATATAAGTCTCAGGGCCTGGACTGTGGTGTGTGTGTGTATATATATAAGTCTCAGGGCCTGGACTGTGGTGTCTGTGTGTATATATATAAGTCTCAGGGCATGGACTGTGGTGTGTGTGTGTATATATATAAGTCTCAGGGCCTGGACTGTGGTGTCTGTGTGTATATATATAAGTCTCAGGGCATGGACTGTGGTGTGTGTGTGTATATATATAAGTCTCAGGGCCTGGACTGTGGTGTGTGTGTGTATATATATAAGTCTCAGGGCCTGGACTGTGGTGTGTGTGTGTGTATATATATAAGTCTCAGGGCCTGGACTGTGGTGTGTGTGTGTGTATATATATAAGTCTCAGGGCCTGGACTGTGGTGTGTGTGTGTATATATATAAGTCTCAGGGCCTGGACTGTGGTGTGTGTGTGTATATATATAAGTCTCAGGGCCTGGACTGTGGTGTGTGTGTGTGTATATATATAAGTCTCAGGGCCTGGACTGTGGTGTCTGTGTGTATATATATAAGTCTCAGGGCATGGACTGTGGTGTGTGTGTGTGTATATATATAAGTCTCAGGGTCTGGACTGTGGTGTGTGTGTGTATATATATAAGTCTCAGGGCCTGGACTGTGGTGTGTGTGTGTATATATATAAGTCTCAGGGCATGGACTGTGGTGTGTGTGGTGTATATATATAAGTCTCAGGGCCTGGACTGTGGTGTGTGTGTGTGTATATATAAGTCTCAGGGTCTGGACTGTGGTGTGTGTGTGTATATATATAAGTCTCAGGGCCTGGACTGTGGTGTGTGTGTGTATATATATAAGTCTCAGGGCCTGGACTGTGGTGTGTGTGTGTGTATATGTAAGTCTCAGGGCCTGGACTGTGGTGTGTGTGTGTGTATATATATAAGTCTCAGGGCCTGGACTGTGGTGTGTGTGTGTGTATATATATAAGTCTCAGGGCCTGGACTGTGGTGTGTGGTGTGTATATATAAGTCTCAGGGCCTGGACTGTGTGTGTGTGTGTGTATATATAGAAGTCTCAGGGCCTGGACTGTGGTGTGTGTGTATATATATATAAGTCTCAGGGCCTGGACTGTGGTGTGTGTGTGTGTATATATAAGTCTCAGGGCCTGGACTGTGGTGTGTGTGTGTGTATATATATAAGTCTCAGGGCCTGGACTGTGGTGTGTGTGTATATATATATATGTCTCAGGGTCTGGACTGTGGTGTTTGTGTGTATATATATATAAGTCTCAGGGGCCTGGACTGTGGTGTGTGTGTGTGTATATATATAAGTCTCAGGGCCTGGACTGTGGTGTGTGTGTGTGTGTGTATATATATAAGTCTCAGGGCCTGGACTGTGGTGTGTGTGTGTATATATATAAGTCTCAGCGCCTGGACTGTGGTGTGTGTGTGTATATATATAAGTATCAGGGTCTGGACTGTGGTGTGTGTGTGTGTATATATATAAGTCTCAGGGCCTGGACTGTGGTGTCTGTGTGTATATATATAAGTCTCAGGGCATGGACTGTGGTGTGTGTGTGTATATATATAAGTCTCAGGGCCTGGACTGTGGTGTGTGTGTGTATATATATAAGTCTCAGGGCCTGGACTGTGGTGTGTGTGTGTGTATATATATAAGTCTCAGGGCCTGGACTGTGGTGTGTGTGTTGTATATATATAAGTCTCAGGGCCTGGACTGTGGTGTCTGTGTGTATATATATAAGTCTCAGGGCATGGACTGTGGTGTGTGTGTGTATATATATAAGTCTCAGGGCCTGGACTGTGGTGTCTGTGTGTATATATATAAGTCTCAGGGCATGGACTGTGGTGTGTGTGTGTATATATATAAGTCTCAGGGCCTGGACTGTGGTGTGTGTGTGTATATATATAAGTCTCAGGGCCTGGACTGTGGTGTGTGTGTGTGTATATATATAAGTCTCAGGGCCTGGACTGTGGTGTGTGTGTGTATATATATATACACACACACACACCACAGTCCAGGCCCTGAGACTTATATATATACACACACACACACCACAGTCCAGGCCCTGAGACTTATATATATACACACACACACCACAGTCCAGGCCCTGAGACTTATATATATACACACACACACCACAGTCCATGCCCTGAGACTTATATATATACACACAGACACCACAGTCCAGGCCCTGAGACTTATATATATACACACACACACCACAGTCCATGCCCTGAGACTTATATATATACACACAGACACCACAGTCCAGGCCCTGAGACTTATATATATACACACACACACCACAGTCCAGGCCCTGAGACTTATATATACACACACACACACCACAGTCCAGGCCCTGAGACTTATATATATACACACACACACCACAGTCCAGGCCCTGAGACTTATATATATACACACACACACCACAGTCCATGCCCTGAGACTTATATATATACACACAGACACCACAGTCCAGGCCCTGAGACTTATATATATACACACACACACACCACAGTCCAGACCCTGATACTTATATATATACACACACACACCACAGTCCAGGCGCTGAGACTTATATATATACACACACACACCACAGTCCAGGCCCTGAGACTTATATATATACACACACACACACACACCACAGTCCAGGCCCTGAGACTTATATATATACACACACACACACCACAGTCCAGGCCCTGAGACTTATATATATATACACACAAACACCACAGTCCAGACCCTGAGACATATATATATATACACACACACCACAGTCCAGGCCCTGAGACTTATATATATACACACACACACACCACAGTCCAGGCCCTGAGACTTATATATACACACACACACACCACAGTCCAGGCCCTGAGACTTATATATATATACACACACACCACAGTCCAGGCCCTGAGACTTCTATATATACACACACACACACCACAGTCCAGGCCCTGAGACTTATATATACACACACACACACCACAGTCCAGGCCCTGAGACTTATATATATACACACACACACACCACAGTCCAGGCCCTGAGACTTATATATATACACACACACACACCACAGTCCAGGCCCTGAGACTTACATATACACACACACACACCACAGTCCAGGCCCTGAGACTTATATATATACACACACACACCACAGTCCAGGCCCTGAGACTTATATATATACACACACACACCACAGTCCAGACCCTGAGACTTATATATACACACACACACACCACAGTCCAGGCCCTGAGACTTATATATATACACACACACACCACAGTCCATGCCCTGAGACTTATATATATACACACACACACCACAGTCCAGGCCCTGAGACTTATATATATACACACACACACCACAGTCCAGACCCTGAGACTTATATATATACACACACACACACCACAGTCCATGCCCTGAGACTTATATATATACACACAGACACCACAGTCCAGGCCCTGAGACTTATATATATACACACACACACACCACAGTCCAGGCCCTGAGACTTATATATATACACACACACACCACAGTCCAGGCCCTGAGACTTATATATATACACACACACACCACAGTCCAGGCCCTGAGACTTATATATATACACACACACACACCACAGTCCAGGCCCTGAGACTTATATATATACACACACACACACCACAGTCCAGGCCCTGAGACTTATATATATACACACACACACCACAGTCCAGGCCCTGAGACTTATATATATACACACACACACCACAGTCCATGCCCTGAGACTTATATATATACACACAGACACCACAGTCCAGGCCCTGAGACTTATATATATACACACACACACCACAGTCCATGCCCTGAGACTTATATATATACACACAGACACCACAGTCCAGGCCCTGAGACTTATATATATACACACACACACCACAGTCCAGGCCCTGAGACTTATATATATACACACACACACACCACAGTCCAGGCCCTGAGACTTATATATATACACACACACACCACAGTCCAGGCCCTGAGACTTATATATATACACACACACACCACAGTCCATGCCCTGAGACTTATATATATACACACAGACACACAGTCCAGGCCCTGAGACTTATATATATACACACACACACACCACAGTCCAGACCCTGATACTTATATATATACACACACACCACAGTCCAGGCCCTGAGACTTATATATATATATACACACACTCACCACAGTCCAGGCCCAGAGACTTATATATTTACACACACACACACCACAGTCCAGGCCCAGAGACTTATATATATACACACACACACACCACAGTCCAGGCCCTGATACTTATATATATACACACACACTCACCACAGTCCAGGCCCAGAGACTTATATATATGCACACACACTCACCACATTCCAGGCCCAGAGACTTATATATATACACACACACACACCACAGTCCAGGCCCAGAGACTTATATATATACACACACACACACCACAGTCCAGGCCCTGATACTTATATATATACACACACACTCACCACAGTCCAGGCCCAGAGACTTATATATATGCACACACACTCACCACAGTCCAGGCCCAGAGACTTATATATATACACACACACACACCACAGTCCAGGCCCTGAGACTTATATATATACACACACACACCACAGTCCAGGCACTGAGACTTATATATACACACACACACACCACAGTCCAGGCCCTGAGACTTATATATATACACACACACACCACAGTCCAGGCGCTGAGACTTATATATATACACACACTCACACACCACAGTCCAGGCCCTGAGACTTATATATATACACACACACACCACAGTCCAGGAACTGAGACTTAGATATATATATAATATACACACACACCACAGTCCAGACCCTGAGACTTATATATATACACACACACACCACAGTCCAGGCCCTGAGACTTATATATATACACACACTCACCACAGTCCAGGCCCTGAGACTTATATATATACACACACACACACCACAGTCCAGGCCTGAGACTTATATATATACACACACACACACCACAGTCCAGGCCCTGAGACTTCTATATATACACACACACACCACAGTCCAGGCCCTGAGACTTATATATATACACACACACACCACAGTCCAGGCCCTGAGACTTATATATATACACACACACACCACAGTCCAGGCACTGAGACTTATATATATACACACACACACCACAGTCCAGGCCCTGAGACTTATATATATACACACACACACCACAGTCCAGGCCCTGAGACATATATATATACACACACACACACCACAGTCCAGGCCCTGAGACTGATATATATATACACACACACCACAGTCCAGGCCCTGAGACTTCTATATATACACACACACACCACAGTCCAGGCCCTGAGACTTCTATATATACACACACACACCACAGTCAAGGCCCTAAGACTTATATATATACACACACACACCACAGTCCAGGCCATGAGACTTATACATATACACACACACACACCACAGTCCAGGCCCTGAGACTTATATATATACACACACACACCACAGTCCAGGCCCTGAGACTTATATATATACACACACACACCACAGTCCATGCCCTGAGACTTATATATATACACACAGACACCACAGTCCAGGCCCTGAGACTTATATATATACACACACACACACACAGTCCAGACCCTGATACTTATATATATACACACACACACCACAGTCCAGGCGCTGAGACTTATATATATACACACACACACCACAGTCCAGGCCCTGAGACTTATATATATACACACACACACACACACCACAGTCCAGGCCCTGAGACTTATATATATACACACACACACACCACAGTCCAGGCCCTGAGACTTATATATATATACACACAAACACCACAGTCCAGACCCTGAGACATATATATATATACACACACACCACAGTCCAGGCCCTGAGACTTATATATATACACACACACACACCACAGTCCAGGCCCTGAGACTTATATATACACACACACACACCACAGTCCAGGCCCTGAGACTTATATATATATACACACACACCACAGTCCAGGCCCTGAGACTTCTATATATACACACACACACACCACAGTCCAGGCCCTGAGACTTATATATACACACACACACACCACAGTCCAGGCCCTGAGACTTATATATATACACACACACACACCACAGTCCAGGCCCTGAGACTTATATATATACACACACACACACCACAGTCCAGGCCCTGAGACTTACATATACACACACACACACCACAGTCCAGGCCCTGAGACTTATATATATACACACACACACCACAGTCCAGGCCCTGAGACTTATATATATACACACACACACCACAGTCCAGACCCTGAGACTTATATATACACACACACACACCACAGTCCAGGCCCTGAGACTTATATATATACACACACACACCACAGTCCATGCCCTGAGACTTATATATATACACACACACACCACAGTCCAGGCCCTGAGACTTATATATATACACACACACACCACAGTCCAGACCCTGAGACTTATATATATACACACACACACACCACAGTCCATGCCCTGAGACTTATATATATACACACAGACACCACAGTCCAGGCCCTGAGACTTATATATATACACACACACACACCACAGTCCAGGCCCTGAGACTTATATATATACACACACACACCACAGTCCAGGCCCTGAGACTTATATATATACACACACACACCACAGTCCAGGCCCTGAGACTTATATATATACACACACACACACCACAGTCCAGGCCCTGAGACTTATATATATACACACACACACACCACAGTCCAGGCCCTGAGACTTATATATATACACACACACACCACAGTCCAGGCCCTGAGACTTATATATATACACACACACACCACAGTCCATGCCCTGAGACTTATATATATACACACAGACACCACAGTCCAGGCCCTGAGACTTATATATATACACACACACACCACAGTCCATGCCCTGAGACTTATATATATACACACAGACACCACAGTCCAGGCCCTGAGACTTATATATATACACACACACACCACAGTCCAGGCCCTGAGACTTATATATATACACACACACACACCACAGTCCAGGCCCTGAGACTTATATATATACACACACACACCACAGTCCAGGCCCTGAGACTTATATATATACACACACACACCACAGTCCATGCCCTGAGACTTATATATATACACACAGACACCACAGTCCAGGCCCTGAGACTTATATATATACACACACACACACCACAGTCCAGACCCTGATACTTATATATATACACACACACCACAGTCCAGGCCCTGAGACTTATATATATATATACACACACTCACCACAGTCCAGGCCCAGAGACTTATATATTTACACACACACACACCACAGTCCAGGCCCAGAGACTTATATATATACACACACACACACCACAGTCCAGGCCCTGATACTTATATATATACACACACACTCACCACAGTCCAGGCCCAGAGACTTATATATATGCACACACACTCACCACATTCCAGGCCCAGAGACTTATATATATACACACACACACACCACAGTCCAGGCCCAGAGACTTATATATATACACACACACACACCACAGTCCAGGCCCTGATACTTATATATATACACACACACTCACCACAGTCCAGGCCCAGAGACTTATATATATGCACACACACTCACCACAGTCCAGGCCCAGAGACTTATATATATACACACACACACACCACAGTCCAGGCCCTGAGACTTATATATATACACACACACACCACAGTCCAGGCACTGAGACTTATATATACACACACACACACCACAGTCCAGGCCCTGAGACTTATATATATACACACACACACCACAGTCCAGGCGCTGAGACTTATATATATACACACACTCACACACCACAGTCCAGGCCCTGAGACTTATATATATACACACACACACCACAGTCCAGAACTGAGACTTAGATATATATATATATACACACACACCACAGTCCAGACCCTGAGACTTATATATATACACACACACACCACAGTCCAGGCCCTGAGACTTATATATATACACACACTCACCACAGTCCAGGCCCTGAGACTTATATATATACACACACACACACCACAGTCCAGGCCCTGAGACTTATATATATACACACACACACACCACAGTCCAGGCCTGAGACTTCTATATATACACACACACACCACAGTCCAGGCCCTGAGACTTATATATATACACACACACACCACAGTCCAGGCCCTGAGACTTATATATATACACACACACACCACAGTCCAGGCACTGAGACTTATATATATACACACACACACCACAGTCCAGGCCCTGAGACTTATATATATACACACACACACACCACAGTCCAGGCCCTGAGACATATATATATACACACACACACACCACAGTCCAGGCCCTGAGACTGATATATATATACACACACACCACAGTCCAGGCCCTGAGACTTCTATATATACACACACACACCACAGTCCAGGCCCTGAGACTTCTATATATACACACACACACCACAGTCAAGGCCCTAAGACTTATATATATACACACACACACCACAGTCCAGGCCATGAGACTTATACATATACACACACACACACCACAGTCCAGACCCTGAGACTTATATATATACACACACACACACCACAGTCCAGGCCCTGAGACTTATATATATACACACACACACCACAGTCCAGGTACAGAGATTTATATATATATACACACACACCACAGTCCAGGCCCTGAGACTTATATATATACACACACACACCACAGTCCATGCCCTGAGACTTATATATATATACACACACACCACAGTCCAGGCCCTGAGACTTATATATATACACACACACACCACAGTCCATGCCCTGAGACTTATATATATATACACACACACACACCACAGTCCAGGCCCTGAGACTTATATATATACACACACACACCACAGTCCAGGTACAGAGACTTATATATATATACACACACACCACAGTCCAGGCCCTGAGACTTATATATATACACACACACACCACAGTCCATGCCCTGAGACTTATATATATATACACACACACACACCACAGTCCAGGCCCTGAGACTTATATATATATACACACACACACCACAGTCCAGGCCCTGAGACTTATATATGTACACACACACACCACAGTCCATGCCCTGAGACTTATATATATACACACACACACCACAGTCCAGGCCCTGAGACTTATATATACACACACACACACCACAGTCCAGACCCTGAGACTTATATATATACACACACACACCACAGTCCATGCCCTGAGACTTATATATATACACACACACACCACAGTCCAGGCCCTGAGACTTATATATATACACACACACACCACAGTCCAGGCCCTGAGACTTATATATATACACACACACACCACAGTCCAGGCCCTGAGACTTATATATATACACACACACACCACAGTCCAGGCCCTGAGACTTATATATATATACACACACACACCACAGTCCAGGCCCTGAGACTTATATATATACACACACACACCACAGTCCAGGCCCTGAGACTTATATATATATACACACACACCACAGTCCAGGCCCTGAGACTTCTATATATACACACACACACCACAGTCCAGGCCCTGATACTTATATATATACACACACACAACAGTCCAGGCCCTGAGACTTATATATATACACACACACACCACAGTCCAGGCCCTGAGACTTATATATATATACACACACACCACAGTCCAGGCCCTGAGACTTCTATATATACACACACACACCACAGTCCAGGCCCTGAGACTTATATATATACACACACACACACCACAGTCCAGGCCCGGAGACTTATATATATACACACAAACACCACAGTCCATGCCCTGAGACTTATATATATACACACACACACCACAGTCCAGGCCCTGAGACTTATATATATATACACACACACCACAGTCCATGCCCTGAGACTTATATATATACACACACACACACCACAGTCCATGCCCTGAGACTTATATATATACACACACACTCACCACAGTCCAGGCGCTGAGACTTATATATATACACACACACACCACAGTCCAGGCCCAGAGACTTATATATACACACACACACACCACAGTCCAGGCCCAGAGACTTATATATACACACACACACACCACAGTCCATGCCCTGAGACTTATATATATACACACACACACCACAGTCCAGACACTGAGACTTATATATATACACACACACACCACAGTCCAAGCCCTGAGACTTATATATATATACACACACACACCACAGTCCAGGCCCTGAGACATATATATATACACACACACACCACAGTCCAGGCCCTGAGACTTATATATATACACACACACACACACACCACAGTCCAGGCCCTGAGACTTATATATATACACACACACACCACAGTCCAGGCCCTGAGACATATATATATACACACACACACCACAGTCCAGGCCCTGAGACTTATATATATATACACACACACACCACAGTCCAGGCCCTGAGACTTATATATATACACACACACACCACAGTCCATGCCCTGAGACTTATATATATACACACACACACACCACAGTCCAGGCCCTGAGACTTATATATAAACACACACACACCACAGTCCAGACCCTGAGACTTATATATACACACACACACACCACAGTCCAGGCCCTGAGACTTATATATATACACACACACACCACAGTCCATGCCCTGAGACTTATATATATACACACACACCACAGTCCAGACCCTGAGACTTATATATATACACACACATACCACAGTCCAGACCCTGAGACTTATATATATACACACACACACCACAGTCCATGCCCTGAGACTTATATATATACACACACACACACACCACAGTCCAGGCCCTGAGACTTATATATATACACACACACACCACAGTCCATGCCCTGAGACTTATATATATACACACACACACACACCACAGTCCATGCCCTGAGACTTATATATATATACACACACACACCACAGTCCAGGCCCTGAGACTTATATATATACACACACACACCACAGTCCAGGCCCTGAGACTTATATATATATACACACACACACCACAGTCCAGGCCCTGAGACTTATATATATACACACACACACCACAGTCCATGCCCTGAGACTTATATATATATACACACACACACCACAGTCCAGGCCCTGAGACTTATATATATACACACACACACCACAGTCCATGCCCTGAGACTTATATATATACACACACACACACCACAGTCCAGGTCCTGAGACTTATATATATACACACACACACCACAGTCCAGACCCTGAGACTTATATATACACACACACACACCACAGTCCAGGCCCTGAGACTTATATATATACACACACACACCACAGTCCATGTTCTGAGACTTATATATATACACACACACACCACAGTCCAGGCCCTGAGACTTATATATACACACACACACACCACAGTCCAGGCCCTGAGACTTATATATATACACACACACACCACAGTCCATGCCCTGAGACTTATATATATACACACAGACACCACAGTCCAGGCCCTGAGACTTATATATATACACACACACACACCACAGTCCAGGCCCTGAGACTTATATATATACACACACACACACCACAGTCCAGACCCTGATACTTATATATATACACACACACCACAGTCCAGGCCCTGAGACTTATATATATATACACACACTCACCACAGTCCAGGCCCAGAGACTTATATATATACACACACACACACCACAGTCCAGGCCCAGAGACTTATATATATACACACACACACACCACAGTCCAGGCCCAGAGACTTATATATATATACACACACACACCACAGTCCAGGCCCTGATACTTATATATATACACACACACTCACCACAGTCCAGGCCCAGAGACTTATATATATGCACACACACTCACCACAGTCCAGGCCCAGAGACTTATATATATACACACACACACACCACAGTCCAGGCCCTGAGACTTATATATATACACACACACACCACAGTCCAGGCACTGAGACTTATATATACACACACACACACCACAGTCCAGGCCCTGAGACTTATATATATACACACACACACCACAGTCCAGGCGCTGAGACTTATATATATACACACACTCACACACCACAGTCCAGGCCCTGAGACTTATATATATACACACACACACCACAGTCCATGCCCTGAGACTTATATATATACACACACACACACCACAGTCCAGGCCCTGAGACTTATATATATACACACACACACCACAGTCCAGACCCTGAGACTTATATATACACACACACACACCACAGTCCAGGCCCTGAGACTTATATATATACACACACACACCACAGTCCATGTCCTGAGACTTATATATATACACACACACACCACAGTCCAGGCCCTGAGACTTATATATACACACACACACACCACAGTCCAGACCCTGAGACTTATATATATACACACACACACACCACAGTCCATGCCCTGAGACTTATATATATACACACACACCACAGTCCAGACCCTGAGACTTATATATATACACACACACACCACAGTCCAGGCCCTGAGACTTATATATATACACACACTCACCACAGTCCAGGCCCTGAGACTTATATATATACACACACACACACCACAGTCCAGGCCCTGAGACTTATATATATATACACACGCACCACAGTCCAGGCCCTGAGACTTCTATATATACACACACAGACCACAGTCCAGGCCCTGAGACTTAAATATATACACACACACACCACAGTCCAGGCCCTGAGACTTATATATATACACACACACACCACAGTCCAGGCCCTGAGACTTTTATATATACACACACACACACCACAGTCCAGGCCCTGAGACATATATATATACACACACACACCACAGTCCAGGCCCTGAGACTTATATATATATACACACACACCACAGTCCAGGCCCTGAGACTTCTATATATACACACACACACCACAGTCCAGGCCCTGAGACTTCTATATATACACACACACACCACAGTCCAGGCCCTGAGACTTATATATATACACACACACACCACAGTCCAGGCCATGAGACATATACATATACACACACACACACCACAGTCCAGACCCTGAGACTTATATATATACACACACACACCACAGTCCAGGTACAGAGACTTATATATATATACACACACACCACAGTCCAGGCCCTGAGACTTATATATATACACACACACACCACAGTCCATGCCCTGAGACTTATATATATATACACACACACACACCACAGTCCAGGCCCTGAGACTTATATATATACACACACACACCACAGTCCAGGCCCTGAGACTTATATATATACACACACACACCACAGTCCAGGTACAGAGACTTATATATATATACACACACACCACAGTCCAGGCCCTGAGACTTATATATATACACACACACACCACAGTCCATGCCCTGAGACTTATATATATATACACACACACACACCACAGTCCAGGCCCTGAGACTTATATATATATACACACACACACCACAGTCCAGGCCCTGAGACTTATATATATACACACACACACCACAGTCCATGCCCTGAGACTTATATATATACACACACACACCACAGTCCAGGTACAGAGACTTATATATATATACACACACACCACAGTCCAGGCCCTGAGACTTATATATATACACACACACACCACAGTCCAGGTACAGAGACTTATATATATATATACACACACACCACAGTCCAGGCCCTGAGACTTATATATATACACACACACACCACAGTCCAGGTACAGAGACTTATATATATATACACACACACCACAGTCCAGGCCCTGAGACTTATATATATACACACACACACCACAGTCCATGCCCTGAGACTTATTTATATATACACACACACACCACAGTCCAGACCCTGAGACTTATATATACACACACACACACCACAGTCCAGGCCCTGAGACTTATATATATACACACACACACCACAGTCCAGGCCCTGAGACTTATATATATACACACACACACCACAGTCCAGGCCCTGAGACTTATATATATACACACACACACCACAGTCCAGGCCCTGAGACTTATATATACACACACACACCACAGTCCAGGCCCTGAGACTTATATATATATACACACACACCACAGTCCAGGCCCTGAGACTTCTATATATACACACACACACCACAGTCCAGGCCCTGATACTTATATATATACACACACACACACCACAGTCCAGGCCCTGAGACTTATATATATACACACACACACCACAGTCCAGGCCCTGAGACTTATATATATATACACACACACCACAGTCCAGGCCCTGAGACTTCTATATATACACACACACACCACAGTCCAGGCCCTGAGACTTATATATATACACACACACACACCACAGTCCAGGCCCTGAGACTTATATATATACACACAAACACCACAGTCCATGCCCTGAGACTTATATATATACACACACACACACCACAGTCCAGGCCCTGAGACTTATATATATATACACACACACCACAGTCCATGCCCTGAGACTTATATATATACACACACACACACCACAGTCCATGCCCTGAGACTTATATATATACACACACACTCACCACAGTCCAGGCGCTGAGACTTATATATATACACACACACACCACAGTCCAGGCCCAGAGACTTATATATACACACACACACACCACAGTCCATGCCCTGAGACTTATATATATATACACACACACCACAGTCCAGGCCCTGAGACTTATATATATACACACACACACCACAGTCCAGGCCCAGAGACTTATATATACACACACACACACCACAGTCCATGCCCTGAGACTTATATATATACACACACACACCACAGTCCAGACACTGAGACTTATATATATACACACACACACCACAGTCCAGGCCCTGAGACTTATATATATATACACACACACCACAGTCCAGACACTGAGACTTATATATATACACACACACACCACAGTCCAGACACTGAGACTTATATATATACACACACACACCACAGTCCAGGCCCTGAGACTTATATATATACACACACACACCACAGTCCAGGCCCTGAGACTTATATATATACACACACAAACCACAGTCCAGGCCCAGAGACTTATATATACACACACACACACCACAGTCCATGCCCTGAGACTTATATATATACACACACACACCACAGTCCAGACACTGAGACTTATATATATACACACACACACCACAGTCCAGGCCCTGAGACTTATATATATATACACACACACACCACAGTCCAGGCCCTGAGACATATATATATACACACACACACCACAGTCCAGGCCCTGAGACTTATATATATACACACACACACACACACCACAGTCCAGGCCCTGAGACTTATATATATACACACACACACCACAGTCCAGGCCCTGAGACATATATATATACACACACACACCACAGTCCAGGCCCTGAGACTTATATATATACACACACACACACACACCACAGTCCAGGCCCTGAGACTTATATATATACACACACACACACACACCACAGTCCATGCCCTGAGACTTATATATATACACACACACACACCACAGTCCAGGCCCTGAGACTTATATATATATACACACACACACCACAGTCCAGGCCCTGAGACTTATATATACACACACACACACCACAGTCCAGGCCCTGAGACTTATATATATACACACACACCACAGTCCAGGCCCTGAGACATATATATACACACACACACACCACAGTCCAGGCCCTGAGACTTCTATATATACACACACACACCACAGTCCAGGCCCTGAGACTTCTATATATACACACACACACCACAGTCCAGGCCCTGAGACTTATATATATACATACACACACCACAGTCCAGACCCTGAGACTTATATATATACACACACACACCACAGTCCAGGCCCTGAGACTTATATATATACACACACACACCACAGTCCAGGCCCTGAGACTTATATATATACACACACAAACCACAGTCCAGGCCCAGAGACTTATATATACACACACACACACCACAGTCCATGCCCTGAGACTTATATATATACACACACACACCACAGTCCAGACACTGAGACTTATATATATACACACACACACCACAGTCCAGGCCCTGAGACTTATATATATATACACACACACACCACAGTCCAGGCCCTGAGACATATATATATACACACACACACCACAGTCCAGGCCCTGAGACTTATATATATACACACACACACACACACCACAGTCCAGGCCCTGAGACTTATATATATACACACACACACCACAGTCCAGGCCCTGAGACATATATATATACACACACACACCACAGTCCAGGCCCTGAGACTTATATATATACACACACACACACACACCACAGTCCAGGCCCTGAGACTTATATATATACACACACACACACACACCACAGTCCATGCCCTGAGACTTATATATATACACACACACACACCACAGTCCAGGCCCTGAGACTTATATATATATACACACACACACCACAGTCCAGGCCCTGAGACTTATATATACACACACACACACCACAGTCCAGGCCCTGAGACTTATATATATACACACACACCACAGTCCAGGCCCTGAGACATATATATACACACACACACACCACAGTCCAGGCCCTGAGACTTCTATATATACACACACACACCACAGTCCAGGCCCTGAGACTTCTATATATACACACACACACCACAGTCCAGGCCCTGAGACTTATATATATACATACACACACCACAGTCCAGACCCTGAGACTTATATATATACACACACACACCACAGTCCAGGCCCTGAGACTTATATATATACACACACACACCACAGTCCAGGCCCTGAGACTTATATATATACACACACACACCACAGTCCAGGTACAGAGACTTATATATATATACACACACACCACAGTCCAGGCCCTGAGACTTATATATATACACACACACACCACAGTCCATGCCCTGAGACTTATATATATATACACACACACACACCACAGTCCAGGCCCTGAGACTTATATATATATACACACACACACCACAGTCCAGGCCCTGAGACTTATATATATACACACACACACCACAGTCCATGCCCTGAGACTTATATATATACACACACACACCACAGTCCAGGCCCTGAGACTTATATATATACATACACACACCACAGTCCAGACCCTGAGACTTATATATATACACACACACACACCACAGTCCATGCCCTGAGACTTATATATATACACACAGACACCACAGTCCAGGCCCTGAGACTTATATATATACACACACACACACCACAGTCCAGGCCCTGAGACTTATATATATACACACAAACACACCACAGTCCAGACCCTGATACTTATTTCTATACACACACACCACAGTCCAGGCCCTGAGACTTATATATATATACACACACTCACCACAGTCCAGGCCCAGAGACTTATATATATACACACACACACACCACAGTCCAGGCCCAGAGACTTATATATATACACACACACACACCACAGTCCAGGCCCAGAGACTTATATATATACACACACACTCACCACAGTCCAGGCCCAGAGACTTATATATACACACACACACACACCACAGTCCAGGCCCTGATATTTATATATATACACACACACACACACCACAGTCCAGGCCCTGATACTTATATATATACACACACACACACCACAGTCCAGGCCCTGATACTTATATATATACACACACACTCACCACAGTCCAGGCCCAGAGACTTATATATATACACACACACTCACCACAGTCCAGGCCCAGAGACTTATATATATACGCACACACACACCACAGTCCAGGCCCTGATACTTATATATATACACACACACACACCACAGTCCAGGCCCTGATACTTATATATATACACACACACACCACAGTCCAGACCCTGAGACTTATATATATACACACACACACACCACAGTCCATGCCCTGAGACTTATATATATACACACACACACACCACAGTCCAGGCCCTGAGACTTATATATATACACACACACACACCACAGTCCAGGCCCTGAGACTTATATATATACACACACACACACCACAGTCCAGGCCCTGAGACTTATATATATACACACACACACACCACAGTCCAGGCCCTGAGACTTATATATATATACACACACACCACAGTACATGCCCTGAGACTTATATATATACAGACACACACCACAGTCCAGGCCCTGAGACTTATATATATACACACACGCTACAGTCCATGCCCTGAGACTTATATATACACACACACACCACAGTCCAGACCCTGAGACTTATATATATACACACACACACCACAGTCCAGGCCCTGAGACTTATATATCTATACACACACACACACCACAGTCCAGGCCCTGAGACTTATATATATACACACACACACCACAGTCCAGACCCTGAGACTTATATATATACACACACACACCACAGTCCAGACCCTGAGACTTATATATATACACACACACACCACAGTCCAGACCCTGAGACTTATATATATACACACACACACCACAGTCCAGGCCCTGAGACTTATATATATATATACACACACACACCACAGTCCAGGCCCTGAGACTTATATATATACACACACACACACACCACAGTCCAGGCCCTGAGACTTATATATATACACACACACACCACAGTCCATGCCCTGAGACTTATATATATACACACACACACCACAGTCCAGGCCCTGAGACTTATATATATACACACACACACCACAGTCCAGACCCTGAGACTTATATATATACACACACACACCACAGTCCAGGCCCTGAGACTTATATATATATACACACACACCACAGTCCAGGTCCTGAGAATTATATATATACACACACACACCACAGTCCAGGCCCTGAGACGTATATATACACACACGCCACAGTCCAGGCCCTGAGACTTATATATATACACACACACACCACAGTCCAGGCCCTGAGACTTATATATATACACACACACACACCACAGTCCATGCCCTGAGACTTATATATATACACACACACACCACAGTCCAGACCCTGAGACTTATATATATACACACACACACCACAGTCCAGGCCCTGAGACTTATATATATATACACACGCTCACCACAGTCCATGCCCTGAGACTTATATATATACACACACACACACCACAGTCCAGGCCCTGAGACTTATATATATACACACACACACCACAGTCCAGACCCTGAGACTTATATATATACACACACACACCACAGTCCAGACCCTGAGACTTATATATATACACACACACACCACAGTCCAGGCCCTGAGACTTATATATATATACACACACACCACAGTCCAGATCCTGAGAATTATATATATACACACACACACCACAGTCCAGGCCCTGAGACGTATATATACACACACGCCACAGTCCAGGCCCTGAGACTTATATATATACACACACACACCACAGTCCAGGCCCTGAGACTTATATATATATACACACACACCACAGTCCAGGCCCTGAGACTTATATATATACACACACACACACCACAGTCCATGCCCTGAGACTTATATATATACACACACACACCACAGTCCAGACCCTGAGACTTATATATATACACACACACACCACAGTCCAGGCCCTGAGACTTATATATATATACACACGCTCACCACAGTCCATGCCCTGAGACTTATATATATACACACACACACACCACAGTCCAGGCCCTGAGACTTATATATATACACACACACACCACAGTCCAGGCCCTGAGACTTATATATATATATACACACTCACACCACAGTCCAGGCCCTGAGACTTATATATACACACACACACCACAGTCCAGGCCCTGAGACTTATATATATATACACACGCTCACCACAGTCCATGCCCTGAGACTTATATATATACACACACACACCACAGTCCAGGCCCTGAGACATATATATACACACACACACCACAGTCCAGGCCCTGAGACTTATATATATATACACACACACACACCACAGTCCAGGCCCTGAGACTTATATATATACACACACACACCACAGTCCAGACCCTGAGACTTATATATATACACACACACACCACAGTCCAGACCCTGAGACTTATATATATACACACACACACCACAGTCCAGGCCCTGAGACTTATATATATATACACACACACACCACAGTCCAGGCCCTGAGACTTATATATATACACACACACACACCACAGTCCAGGCCCTGAGACTTATATATATACACACACACACACCACAGTCCATGCCCTGAGACTTATATATATACACACACACACACCACAGTCCAGGCCCTGAGACTTAATTATATATACACACACACCACAGTCCAGGCCCTGAGAATTATATATATACGCACACACACACCACAGTCCATGCCCTGAGACTTATATATATACACACACACCACAGTCCAGGCCCTGAGACTTATATATATACACACACACCACAGTCCAGGCCCTGAGACTTATATATATACACACACACACCACAGTCCAGGCCCAGAGACCTATATATATACACACACACACACCACAGTCCATGCCCTGAGACTTATATATATACATACACACACACACCACAGTCCAGGCCCTGAGACTTATATATATACACACACACACCACAGTCCAGGCCCAGAGACTTATATATATATATACACACACCACAGTCCAGGCCCTGAGACTTATATATATACACACACACACCACAGTCCAGGCCCTGAGACTTATATATATACACACACACCACAGTCCATGCCCTGAGACTTATATATATACACACACACACCACAGTCCATGCCCTGAGACTTATATATATATACACACACACCACAGTCCAGGCCCTGAGACTTATATATATACACACACACACCACAGTCCAGGCCCTGAGACTTATATATATACACACACACCACAGTCCATGCCCTGAGACTTATATATATACACACACACACCACAGTCCATGCCGTGAGACTTATATATATATACACACACACCACAGTCCAGGCCCTGAGACTTATATATATACACACACACACCACAGTCCAGGCCCAGAGACTTATATATATATACACACACACCACAGTCCAGGCCCAGAGACTTATATATATACACACACACACACCACAGTCCAGGCCCTGAGACTTATATATATACACACACACACCACAGTCCAGGCCCAGAGACTTATATATATATACACACACACCACAGTCCAGGCCCAGAGACTTATATATATATACACACACACCACAGTCCATGCCCTGAGACTTATATATATACACACACACACCACAGTCCAGGCCCAGAGACTTATATATATATACACACACACCACAGTCCAGGCCCAGAGACTTATATATATACACACACACACACCACAGTCCAGGCCCTGAGACTTATATATATACACACACACACCACAGTCCAGGCCCAGAGACATATATATATATACACACACACACCACAGTCCAGGCCCAGAGACTTATATATATATACACACACACCACAGTCCAGGCCCAGAGACTTATATATCTACACACACACACACCACAGTCCATGCCCTGAGACTTATATATATACACACACACACCACAGTCCATGCCCTGAGACTTATATATATATACACACACACCACAGTCCAGGCCCTGAGACTTATATATATACGCACACACACCACAGTCCAGGCCCGGAGACTTATATATATATACACACACACCACAGTCCAGGCCCAGAGACTTATATATATATACACACACACACCACAGTCCATGCCCTGAGACTTATATATATACACACACACACACCACAGTCCAGGCCCTGAGACTTATATATATATACACACACACACACACCACAGTCCAGGCCCTGATACTTATATATATATATACACACACACACCACAGTCCATGCCCTGAGACTTATATATATATACACAAACACACACCACAGTCCAGGCCCTGATACTTATATATATATACACACACACCACAGTCCAGGCCCAGAGACTTATATATATACACACACACACACCATAGTCCATGCCCTGAGACTTATATATATACACACACACACACCACAGTCCAGGCCCTGAGACTTATATGTATATACACACACACACACACCACAGTCCAGGCCCTGAGACTTATATATATACACACACACACACACCACAGTCCATGCCCTGAGACTTATATATATACACACACACACACCACAGTCCAGGCCCTGAGACTTATATATATATACACACACACCACAGTCCAGGCCCTGAGACTTATATATATACACACACACACACCACAGTCCATGCCCTGAGACTTATATATATACACACACACCACAGTCCAGGCCCTGAGACTTATATATATACACACACACCACAGTCCAGGCCCTGAGACTTATATATATACACACACACACCACAGTCCAGGCCCAGAGACCTATATATATACACACACACACACCACAGTCCATGCCCTGAGACTTATATATATACATACACACACACACCACAGTCCAGGCCCTGAGACTTATATATATACACACACACACCACAGTCCAGACCCTGAGACTTATATATATACACACACACACACCACAGTCCATGCCCTGAGACTTATATATATACATACACACACACACCACAGTCCAGGCCCTGAGACTTATATATATACACACACACACCACAGTCCAGGCCCAGAGACTTATATATATACACACACACACCACAGTCCAGGCCCTGAGACTTTTTTTATATACACACACACACCACAGTCCAGGCCCAGAGACCTATATATATACACACACACACACCACAGTCCATGCCCTGAGACTTATATATATACATACACACACACACCACAGTCCAGGCCCTGAGACTTATATATATACACACACACACCACAGTCCAGGCCCAGAGACTTATATATATACACACACACACACCACAGTCCATGCCCTGAGACTTATATATATATACACACACACCACAGTCCAGGCCCTGAGACTTATATATATACACACACACACCACAGTCCAGGCCCTGAGACTTATATATATACACACACACCACAGTCCATGCCCTGAGACTTATATATATACACACACACACCACAGTCCAGGCCCTGAGACTTATATATATACACACACACACCACAGTCCAGGCCCAGAGACTTATATATATATACACACACACCACAGTCCAGGCCCAGAGACTTATATATATACACACACACACACCACAGTCCAGGCCCTGAGACTTATATATATACACACACACACCACAGTCCAGGCCCAGAGACTTATATATATATACACACACACCACAGTCCATGCCCTGAGACTTATATATATACACACACACACCACAGTCCAGGCCCAGAGACTTATATATATATACACACACACCACAGTCCAGGCCCAGAGACTTATATATATACACACACACACACCACAGTCCAGGCCCTGAGACTTATATATATACACACACACACCACAGTCCAGGCCCAGAGACATATATATATACACACACACACCACAGTCCAGGCCCTGAGACTTATATATATACACACACACACCACAGTCCAGGCCCAGAGACTTATATATATATACACACACACCACAGTCCAGGCCCAGAGACTTATATATATACACACACACACACCACAGTCCATGCCCTGAGACTTATATATATACACACACACACACCACAGTCCATGCCCTGAGACTTATATATATACACACACACACCACAGTCCAGGCCCAGAGACTTATATATATATACACACACACCACAGTCCAGGCCCAGAGACTTATATATATACACACACACACACCACAGTCCATGCCCTGAGACTTATATATACACACACACACACCACAGTCCAGGCCCTGAGACTTATATATATACACACACACACCACAGTCCAGGCCCAGAGACTTATATATATATATGCACACACACCACAGTCCAGGCCCAGAGACTTATATATATACACACACACACACCACAGTCCATGCCCTGAGACTTATATATACACACACACACACCACAGTCCAGGCCCTGAGACTTATATATATACACACACACACCACAGTCCAGGCCCAGAGACATATATATATATACACACACACACCACAGTCCAGGCCCTGAGACTTATATATATACACACACACACCACAGTCCAGGCCCAGAGACTTATATATATATACACACACACCACAGTCCAGGCCCAGAGACTTATATATATACACACACACACCACAGTCCAGGCCCTGAGACTTATATATATACACACACACACCACAGTCCAGGCCCAGAGACTTATATATATACACACACACACCACAGTCCAGGCCCTGAGACTTATATATATACACACACACACCACAGTCCAGGCCCAGAGACTTATATATATATACACACACACCACAGTCCAGGCCCAGAGACTTATATATATGCACACACACACCACAGTCCAGGCCCTGAGACTTATATATATACACACACACACCACAGTCCAGGCCCAGAGACTTATATATATACACACACACACCACAGTCCAGGCCCAGAGACTTATATATATATACACACACACCACAGTCCAGGCCCAGAGACTTATATATATACACACACACACACCACAGTCCATGCCCTGAGACTTAAATATATACACACACACACACCACAGTCCAGGCCCTGAGACTTATATATATATACACACACACACACACCACAGTCCAGGCCCTGATACTTATATATATATATACACACACACACCGCAGTCCATGCCCTGAGACTTATATATATATACACACACACACACCACAGTCCAGGCCCTGATACTTATATATATACACACACACACCACAGTCCAGGCCCTGAGACTTATATATATACACACACACACCACAGTCCATGCCCTGAGACTGATATATATACACACACACCACAGTCCAGGCCCTGAGACTTATATATATACACACACACACACCACAGTCCAGGCTCTGAGACTTATATATATACACACACACACCACAGTCCAGGCACTGAGACTTATATATATATATACACACACTCACCACAGTCCAGGCCCTGAGACTTATATATATACACACACACACACCACAGTCCATGCCCTGAGACTTATATATATACACACACACACACCACAGTCCAGGCCCTGAGACTTATATATATATACACACACACCACAGTCCAGGCCCTGAGACTTATATATATACACACACACACACCACAGTCCATGCCCTGAGACTTATATATATACACACACACACCACAGTCCAGACCCTGAGACTTATATATATACACACACACACCACAGTCCAGGCCCTGAGACTTATATATATACACACACACACACCACAGTCCAGGCCCTGAGACTTATATATATACACACACACACACACACCACAGTCCAGGCCCTGAGACTTATATATATACACACACACACCACAGTCCAGACCCTGAGACTTATATCTACACACACACACACCACAGTCCATGCCCTGAGACTTATATATATACACACACACACCACAGTCCATGCCCTGAGACTTATATATATATACACACACACCACAGTCCAGGCCCTGAGACTTATATATATACACACACACACCACAGTCCAGGCCCGGAGACTTATATATATATACACACACACCACAGTCCAGGCCCAGAGACTTATATATATATACACACACACACCACAGTCCATGCCCTGAGACTTATATATATACACACACACACACCACAGTCCAGGCCCTGAGACTTATATATATATACACACACACACACACCACAGTCCAGGCCCTGATACTTATATATATATATACACACACACACCACAGTCCATGCCCTGAGACTTATATATATATATACACACACACACCACAGTCCAGGCCCTGATACTTATATATATATACACACACACCACAGTCCAGGCCCAGAGACTTATATATATACACACACACACACCATAGTCCATGCCCTGAGACTTATATATATGCACACACACACCACAGTCCAGGCCCTGAGACTTATATATATACACACACACACCACAGTCCAGGCCCAGAGACTTATATATATACACACACACACCACAGTCCAGGCCCAGAGACTTATATATATATACACACACACCACAGTCCAGGCCCAGAGACTTATATATATACACACACACACACCACAGTCCATGCCCTGAGACTTAAATATATACACACACACACACCACAGTCCAGGCCCTGAGACTTATATATATATACACACACACACACACCACAGTCCAGGCCCTGATACTTATATATATATATACACACACACACCACAGTCCATGCCCTGAGACTTATATATATATACACACACACACACCACAGTCCAGGCCCTGATACTTATATATATACACACACACACCACAGTCCAGGCCCTGAGACTTATATATATACACACACACACCACAGTCCATGCCCTGAGACTGATATATATACACACACACCACAGTCCAGGCCCTGAGACTTATATATATACACACACACACACCACAGTCCAGGCTCTGAGACTTATATATATACACACACACACCACAGTCCAGGCACTGAGACTTATATATATATATACACACACTCACCACAGTCCAGGCCCTGAGACTTATATATATACACACACACACACCACAGTCCATGCCCTGAGACTTATATATATACACACACACACACCACAGTCCAGGCCCTGAGACTTATATATATATACACACACACCACAGTCCAGGCCCTGAGACTTATATATATACACACACACACACCACAGTCCATGCCCTGAGACTTATATATATACACACACACACCACAGTCCAGACCCTGAGACTTATATATATACACACACACACCACAGTCCAGGCCCTGAGACTTATATATATACACACACACACACCACAGTCCAGGCCCTGAGACTTATATATATACACACACACACACACACCACAGTCCAGGCCCTGAGACTTATATATATACACACACACACCACAGTCCAGACCCTGAGACTTATATCTACACACACACACACCACAGTCCATGCCCTGAGACTTATATATATACACACACACACCACAGTCCATGCCCTGAGACTTATATATATATACACACACACCACAGTCCAGGCCCTGAGACTTATATATATACACACACACACCACAGTCCAGGCCCGGAGACTTATATATATATACACACACACCACAGTCCAGGCCCAGAGACTTATATATATATACACACACACACCACAGTCCATGCCCTGAGACTTATATATATACACACACACACACCACAGTCCAGGCCCTGAGACTTATATATATATACACACACACACACACCACAGTCCAGGCCCTGATACTTATATATATATATACACACACACACCACAGTCCATGCCCTGAGACTTATATATATATATACACACACACACCACAGTCCAGGCCCTGATACTTATATATATATACACACACACCACAGTCCAGGCCCAGAGACTTATATATATACACACACACACACCATAGTCCATGCCCTGAGACTTATATATATATACACACACACCACAGTCCAGGCCCTGAGACTTATATATATACACACACACCACAGTCCAGGCCCTGAGACTTATATATATACACACACACACCACAGTCCAGGCCCAGAGACCTATATATATACACACACACACACCACAGTCCATGCCCTGAGACTTATATATATACATACACACACACACCACAGTCCAGGCCCTGAGACTTATATATATACACACACACACCACAGTCCAGGCCCAGAGACTTATATATATACACACACACACACCACAGTCCATGCCCTGAGACTTATATATATATACACACACACCACAGTCCAGGCCCTGAGACTTATATATATACACACACACACCACAGTCCAGGCCCTGAGACTTATATATATACACACACACCACAGTCCATGCCCTGAGACTTATATATATACACACACACACCACAGTCCATGCCCTGAGACTTATATATATATACACACACACCACAGTCCAGGCCCTGAGACTTATATATATACACACACACACCACAGTCCAGGCCCAGAGACTTATATATATATACACACACACCACAGTCCAGGCCTAGAGACTTATATATATACACACACACACACCACAGTCCAGGCCCTGAGACTTATATATATACACACACACACCACAGTCCAGGCCCAGAGACTTATATATATATACACATACACCACAGTCCATGCCCTGAGACTTATATATATACACACACACACCACAGTCCAGGCCCAGAGACTTATATATATATACACACACACCACAGTCCAGGCCCAGAGACTTATATATATACACACACACACACCACAGTCCAGGCCCTGAGACTTATATATATACACACACACACCACAGTCCAGGCCCAGAGACATATATATATACACACACACACCACAGTCCAGGCCCTGAGACTTATATATATACACACACACACCACAGTCCAGGCCCAGAGACTTATATATATATACACACACACCACAGTCCAGGCCCAGAGACTTATATATATACACACACACACACCACAGTCCATGCCCTGAGACTTATACATATACACACACACACCACAGTCCATGCCCTGAGACTTATATATATACACACACACACCACAGTCCAGGCCCAGAGACTTATATATATATACACACACACCACAGTCCAGGCCCAGAGACTTATATATATACACACACACACACCACAGTCCATGCCCTGAGACTTATATATACACACACACACACCACAGTCCAGGCCCTGAGACTTATATATATACACACACACACCACAGTCCAGGCCCTGAGACTTATATATATACACACACACACCACAGTCCAGGCCCAGAGACTTATATATATATACACACACACCACAGTCCAGGCCCAGAGACTTATATATATACACACACACACACCACAGTCCATGCCCTGAGACTTATATATACACACACACACACCACAGTCCAGGCCCTGAGACTTATATATATACACACACACACCACAGTCCAGGCCCAGAGACATATATATATACACACACACACCACAGTCCAGGCCCTGAGACTTATATATATACACACACACACCACAGTCCAGGCCCAGAGACTTATATATATATACACACACACCACAGTCCAGGCCCAGAGACTTATATATATACACACACACACCACAGTCCAGGCCCTGAGACTTATATATATACACACACACACCACAGTCCAGGCCCAGAGACTTATATATATATACACACACACCACAGTCCAGGCCCAGAGACTTATATATATACACACACACACACCACAGTCCATGCCCTGAGACTTAAATATATACACACACGCACACCACAGTCCAGGCCCTGAGACTTATATATATATACACACACACACACACCACAGTCCAGGCCCTGATACTTATATATATATATACACACACACACCACAGTCCATGCCCTGAGACTTATATATATATACACACACACACACCACAGTCCAGGCCCTGATACTTATATATATACACACACACACCACAGTCCAGGCCCTGAGACTTATATATATACACACACACACCACAGTCCATGCCCTGAGACTTATATATATATACACACACACCACAGTCCAGACCCTGAGACTTATATATATACACACACACACACCACAGTCCAGGCTCTGAGACTTATATATATACACACACACACCACAGTCCAGGCACTGAGACTTATATATATATATACACACACTCACCACAGTCCAGGCCCTGAGACTTATATATATACACACACACACCACAGTCCATGCCCTGAGACTTATATATATACACACACACACACCACAGTCCAGGCCCTGAGACTTATATATATATACACACACACCACAGTCCAGGCCCTGAGACTTATATATATACACACACACACACCACAGTCCATGCCCTGAGACTTATATATATACACACACACACCACAGTCCAGACCCTGAGACTTATATATATACACACACACACCACAGTCCAGGCCCTGAGACTTATATATATACACACACACACACCACAGTCCAGGCCCTGAGACTTATATATATACACACACACACACACACCACAGTCCAGACCCTGAGACTTATATATATACACACACACACCACAGTCCAGACCCTGAGACTTATATATATACACACACACACCACAGTCCAGGCCCTGAGACTTATATATATACACACACACACCACAGTCCAGACCCTGAGACTTATATATATATACACACACACACCACAGTCCATGCCCTGAGACTTATATATATATACACACACACACACCACAGTCCAGGCCCTGAGACTTATATATATACACACACACACACCACAGTCCAGGCCCTGAGACTTATATATATACACACATACACCACAGTCCATACCCTGAGACTTATATATATATACACACACACACACACCACAGTCCAGGCCCTGAGACTTATATATATACACACACACACCACAGTCCATGCCCTGAGACTAATATATATATACACACACACACACCACAGTCCAGGCCCTGAGACTTATATATATACACACACACACACACCACAGTCTATGCCCTGAGACTTATATATATACACACACAAACCACAGTCCATGCCCTGAGACTTATATATACACACACACACACACCACAGTCCAGGCCTGAGACTTATATATATACAAACACACACACCACAGTCCATGCCCTGAGACTTATATATATACACACACACACCACAGTCCATGCCCTGAGACTTATATATATATACACACACACACACCACAGTCCAGGCCCTGAGACTTATATATATATACACACACACACCACAGTCCATGCCCTGAGACTTATATATATACACACACACACACCACAGTCCAGGCCCTGAGACTTATATATATACACACACACGCACCACAGTCCATGCCCTGAGACTTATATATATACACACACACACACCACAGTCCAGGCCCTGAGACTTATATATCTACACACACACACACCACAGTCCAGGCCCTGAGACTTATATATATACACACACACACACCACAGTCCATGCCCTGAGACTTATATATATACACACACACACACCACAGTCCGGGCCCTGAGACTTATATATATATACACACACACACACCACAGTCCAGGCCCTGAGACTTATATATATACACACACACACCACAGTCCATGCCCTGAGACTTATATATATACACACACACACCACAGTCCATGCCCTGAGACTTATATATATACACACACACACACCACAGTCCATGCCCTGAGACTTATATATATATACACACACACACACCACAGTCCAGGCCCTGAGACTTATATATATACACACACACACCACAGTCCAGGCCCTGAGACTTATATATATATACACACTCACCACAGTCCATGCCCTGAGACTTATATATATACACACACACACCACAGTCCATGCCCTGAGACTTATATATATACACACACACACACCACAGTCCATGCCCTGAGACTTATATATATATATACACACACACACACCACAGTCCAGGCCCTGAGACTTATATATATATACACACACACACCACAGTCCAGGCCCTGAGACTTATATATATATACACACACACCACATTCCATGCCCTGAGACTTATATATATACACACACACACTACAGTCCATGCCCTGAGACTTATATATATACACACACACACACCACAGTCCAGGCCCTGAGACTTATATATATACACACACACACACCACAGTCCATGCCCTGAGACTTATATATATACACACACACACCACAGTCCATGCCCTGAGACTTATATATATACACATACAAACACCACAGTCCAGGCCGTGAGACTTATATATATACACACACACACACCACAGTCCAGGCCCTGAGACTTATATATATACACACACACACCTCAGTCCAGGCCCAGAGACTTATATATATACACACACACACCACAGTCCAGGCCCAGAGACTTATATATATACACACACACACACACCACAGTCCAGGCCCTGAGACTTATATATATACACACACACACCACAGTCCAGGCCCTGAGACTTATATATATATATACACACACACACCACAGTCCAGGCCCTGAGACTTATATATACACACACACACACCACAGTCCAGGCCCTGAGACTTATATATATACACACACACACCACAGTCCAGGCCCTGAGACTTATATATATACACACACACACCACAGTCCAGGCCCTGAGACTTATATATACACAAACACACACCACAGTCCATGCCCTGAGACTTATATATACACACACACACACCACAGTCCAGGCCCTGAGACTTATATATATACACACACACACCACAGTCCAGGCCCTGAGACTTATATATATACACACACACACACCACAGTCCATGCCCTGAGACTTATATATATACACAAACACACACCACAGTCCATGCCCTGAGACTTATATATATACACACACACACACCACAGTCCAGGCCCTGAGACTTATATATATACACACACACACACCACAGTCCAGGCCCTGAGACTTATATATATATACACACACACACACCACAGTCCATGCCCTGAGACTTATATATATACATACACACACACACCACAGTCCATGCCCTGAGACTTATATATATACACACACACACACCACAGTCCAGGCCCTGAGACTTATATATATACACACACACACCACAGTCCATGCCCTGAGACTTATATATATACACAAACACACACCACAGTCCATGCCCTGAGACTTATATATATACACACACACACCAACCACAGTCCATGCCCTGAGACTTATATATATACACAAACACACACCACACTCGATGCCCTGAGACTTATATATATACACAAACACACACCACAGTCCATGCCCTGAGACTTATATATATATACAAACACACACCACAGTCCATGCCCTGAGACTTATATATATACACAAACACACACCACAGTCCATGCCCTGAGACTTATATATATACACACACACACCACAGTCCATGCCCTGAGACTTATATATATACACAAACACACACCACAGTCCATGCCCTGAGACTTATATATATACACAAACACACACCACAGTCCATGCCCTGAGACTTATATATATATATACAAACACACACCACAGTCCATGCCCTGAGACTTATATATATACACAAACACACACCACAGTCCATGCCCTGAGACTTATATATATACACACACACACACCACAGTCCATGCCCTGAGACTTATATATATACACAAACACACACCACAGTCCATGCCCTGAGACTTATATATATACACACACACACACCACAGTCCAGGCCCTGAGACTTATATATATACACACACACACCACAGTCCAGGCCCTGAGACTTATATATATACACACACACTCACCACAGTCCATGCCCTGAGACTTATATATACACACACACACACCACAGTCCAGGCCCTGAGACTTATATATATACACACACACACCACAGTCCAGACCCTGAGACTTATATATATACACACACACACACCACAGTCCAGGCCCTGAGACTTATATATATACACACACACACACACCACAGTCCAGGCCCTGAGACTTATATATATACACACACACAACAGTCCATGCCCTGAGACTTATATATATACACACACACCACAGTCCATGCCCTGAGACTTATATATATATACACACACACACACCACAGTCCAGGCCCTGAGACTTATATATATACACACACACACCACAGTCCAGGCCCTGAGACTTATATATATACATACACATACACCACAGTCCAGACCCTGAGACTTATATATATATACACACTCACCACAGTCCGTGCCCTGAGACTTATATATACACACACACACACCACAGTCCAGGCCCTGAGACTTATATATATACACACACACACACCACAGTCCAGGCCCTGAGACTTATATATATACACACACACACCACAGTCCAGGCCCTGAGACTTATATATATACATACACATACACCACAGTCCAGACCCTGAGACTTATATATATACACACACACACCACAGTCCATGCCCTGAGACTTATATATATACACACACACACCACAGTCCAGACACTGAGACTTATATATATACACACACACACCACAGTCCAGGCCCTGAGACTTATATATATACACACACACCACAGTCTATGCCCTGAGACTTATATATATACACACACACCACAGTCCATGCCCTGAGACTTATATATATATACACACACACACCACAGTCCATGCCCTGAGACTTATATATATACACACACACACCACAGTCCAGACACTGAGACTTATATATATACACACACACACCACAGTCCAGGCCCTGAGACTTATATATATATACACACACACCACAGTCTATGCCCTGAGACTTATATATATACACACACACCACAGTCCATGCCCTGAGACTTATATATATATACACACACACACACCACAATCCAGGCCCTGAGACTTATATATATATACACACACACACCACAGTCCATGCCCTGAGACTTATATATATATACACACACACACACCACAGTCCAGGCCCTGAGACTTATATATATACACACACACACCACAGTCCATGCCCTGAGACTTATATATATACACACACACCACAGTCCATGCCCTGAGACTTATATATATATACACACACACACACCACAGTCCAGGCCCTGATACTTATATATATACACACACACACACCACAGTCCAGACCCAGAGACTTATATATATACACACACACACCACAGTCCATGCCCTGAGACTTATATATATATACACACACACACACCACAGTCCAGGCCCTGATACTTATATATATACACACACACACACCACAGTCCATGCCCTGAGACTTATATATACACACACACACCACAGTCCAGGCACTGAGACTTATATATATACACACACACACACACCACAGTCCAGACCCTGAGACTTATATATATACACACACACACACCACAGTCCATGCCCTGAGACTTATATATATACACACACACACACCACAGTCCAGGCCCTGAGACTTATATATATATACACACACACACACCACAGTCCATGCCCTGAGACTTATATATATACATACACACACACACCACAGTCCATGCCCTGAGACTTATATATATACACACACACACACCACAGTCCAGGCCCTGAGACTTATATATATACACACACACACCACAGTCCATGCCCTGAGACTTATATATATACACAAACACACACCACAGTCCATGCCCTGAGACTTATATATATACACACACACACACCACAGTCCATGCCCTGAGACTTATATATATACACAAACACACGCCACACTCGATGCCCTGAGACTTATATATATACACAAACACACACCACAGTCCATGCCCTGAGACTTATATATATATACAAACACACACCACAGTCCATGCCCTGAGACTTATATATATACACAAACACACACCACAGTCCATGCCCTGAGACTTATATATATACACACACACACCACAGTCCATGCCCTGAGACTTATATATATACACAAACACACACCACAGTCCATGCCCTGAGACTTATATATATACACAAACACACACCACAGTCCATGCCCTGAGACTTATATATATATATACAAACACACACCACAGTCCATGCCCTGAGACTTATATATATACACAAACACACACCACAGTCCATGCCCTGAGACTTATATATATACACACACACACACCACAGTCCATGCCCTGAGACTTATATATATACACAAACACACACCACAGTCCATGCCCTGAGACTTATATATATACACACACACACACCACAGTCCAGGCCCTGAGACTTATATATATACACACACACACCACAGTCCAGGCCCTGAGACTTATATATATACACACACACTCACCACAGTCCATGCCCTGAGACTTATATATACACACACACACACCACAGTCCAGGCCCTGAGACTTATATATATACACACACACACCACAGTCCAGACCCTGAGACTTATATATATACACACACACACACCACAGTCCAGGCCCTGAGACTTATATATATACACACACACACACACCACAGTCCAGGCCCTGAGACTTATATATATACACACACACAACAGTCCATGCCCTGAGACTTATATATATACACACACACCACAGTCCATGCCCTGAGACTTATATATATATACACACACACACACCACAGTCCAGGCCCTGAGACTTATATATATACACACACACACCACAGTCCAGGCCCTGAGACTTATATATATACATACACATACACCACAGTCCAGACCCTGAGACTTATATATATATACACACTCACCACAGTCCATGCCCTGAGACTTATATATACACACACACACACCACAGTCCAGGCCCTGAGACTTATATATATACACACACACACACCACAGTCCAGGCCCTGAGACTTATATATATACACACACACACCACAGTCCAGGCCCTGAGACTTATATATATACATACACATACACCACAGTCCAGACCCTGAGACTTATATATATACACACACACACCACAGTCCATGCCCTGAGACTTATATATATACACACACACACCACAGTCCAGACACTGAGACTTATATATATACACACACACACCACAGTCCAGGCCCTGAGACTTATATATATACACACACACCACAGTCTATGCCCTGAGACTTATATATATACACACACACCACAGTCCATGCCCTGAGACTTATATATATATACACACACACACCACAGTCCATGCCCTGAGACTTATATATATACACACACACACCACAGTCCAGACACTGAGACTTATATATATACACACACACACCACAGTCCAGGCCCTGAGACTTATATATATATACACACACACCACAGTCTATGCCCTGAGACTTATATATATACACACACACCACAGTCCATGCCCTGAGACTTATATATATATACACACACACACACCACAATCCAGGCCCTGAGACTTATATATATATACACACACACACCACAGTCCATGCCCTGAGACTTATATATATATACACACACACACACCACAGTCCAGGCCCTGAGACTTATATATATACACACACACACCACAGTCCATGCCCTGAGACTTATATATATACACACACACCACAGTCCATGCCCTGAGACTTATATATATATACACACACACACACCACAGTCCAGGCCCTGATACTTATATATATACACACACACACACCACAGTCCAGACCCAGAGACTTATAGATATACACACACACACCACAGTCCATGCCCTGAGACTTATATATATATACACACACACACACCACAGTCCAGGCCCTGATACTTATATATATACACACACACACACCACAGTCCATGCCCTGAGACTTATATATACACACACACACCACAGTCCAGGCACTGAGACTTATATATATACACACACACACACACCACAGTCCAGACCCTGAGACTTATATATATACACACACACACACCACAGTCCATGCCCTGAGACTTATATATATACACACACACACACCACAGTCCATGCCCTGAGACTTATATATATATACACACACACACCACAGTCCAGGCCCTGAGACTTATATATATACACACACACACCACAGTCCAGGCCCTGAGACTTATATATATACACACACACCACAGTCCAGACCCTGAGACTTATATATACACACACACACACACCACAGTCCAGGCCCTGAGACTTATATACATACACACACACACACCACAGGCCATGCCCTGAGACTTATATATATACACACACACACCACAGTCCAGGCCCTGAGACTTATATATATACACACACACACCACAGTCCAGACCCTGAGACTTATATATATACACACACACACACCACAGTCCAGGCCCTGAGAATTATATATATACACACACACACCACAGTCCAGGCCCTGAGACTTATATATATATACACACACACCACAGTCCAGACCCTGAGACTTATATATATACACACACACACACCACAGTCCAGGCCCTGAGACTTATATATATACACACACACCACAGTCCATGCCCTGAGACTTATATATATACACACACACACCACAGTCCAGGCCCTGAGACTTATATATATATACACACACACCACAGTCCAGACCCTGAGACTTATATATATATACACACACACCACAGTCCAGGCCCTGAGACTGATATATATATACACACACACCACAGTCCAGACCCTGAGACTTATATACATACACACACACACACCACAGTCCATGCCCTGAGACTTATATATATACACACACACACCACAGTCCAGGCCCTGAGACTTATATATATACACACACACACCACAGTCCAGACCCTGAGACTTATATATATACACACACACACACCACAGTCCAGGCCCTGAGAATTATCTATATACACACACACCACAGTCCAGGCCCTGAGACTTATATATATATACACACACACCACAGTCCAGACCCTGAGACTTATATATATACACACACACACACCACAGTCCAGGCCCTGAGACTTATATATATACACACACACCACAGTCCATGCCCTGAGACTTATATATATACACACACACACCACAGTCCAGGCCCTGAGACTTATATATATATACACACACACCACAGTCCAGACCCTGGGACTTATATATATATATACACACACACACCACAGTCCAGACCCTGAGACTGATATATATATACACACACACCACAGTCCAGGCCCTGAGACTTATATATATACACACACACACACACCACAGTCCAGGCCCTGAGACTGATATATATACACACACACACCACAGTCCAGGCCCTGAGACTTATATATATACACACACACACCACAATCCAGGCCCTGAGACTTATATATATACACACACACCACAGTCCAGACCCTGAGACTTATATATATACACACACACACACCACAGTCCAGGCCCTGAGACTTATATATATACACACACACCACAGTCCAGACCCTGAGACTTATATATATATACACACACACACCACAGTCCAGGCCCTGAGACTTATATATATACACACACACACACCACAGTCCATGCCCTGAGACTTATATATATATACACACACACCACAGTCCAGGCCCTGAGACTTATATATATATATACACACACACACACCACATTTCAGGCCCAGAGACTTATATATATACACACACACACCACAGTCCAGGCCCTGAGACTTATATATACACACACACACACACCACAGTCCAGGCCCTGAGACTTATATATATATACACACACTCACCACAGTCCAGGCCCTGAGACTTATATATATACACACACACACCACAGTCCATGCCCTGATACTTATATATATACACACACACACCACAGTCCAGGCCCTGAGACTTATATATATACACACACACCACAGTCCATGCCCTGAGACTTATATATATATATACACACACTCACCACAGTCCAGGCCCTGAGACTTATATATACACACACACACACACCACAGTCCAGGCCCTGAGACTTATATATATATACACACACTCACCACAGTCCAGGCCCTGAGACTTATATATATACACACACACCACAGTCCATGCCCTGAGACTTATATATATACACACACACACACCACAGTCCAGGCCCTGAGACTTATATATATACACACACACACCACAGTCCAGACCCTGAGACTTATATATATACACACACACACCACAGTCCAGGCCCTGATACTTATATATATACACACACACTCACCACAGTCCAGGCCCTGAGACTTATATATATATACACACACACACCACAGTCCAGACCCTGAGACTTATATATATACACACACACACCACAGTCCAGGCCCTGATACTTATATATATATACACACACACTCACCACAGTCCAGGCCTTGAGACTTATATATATATACACACACACACCACAGTCCAGGCCCTGATACTTATATATATACACACACACTCACCACAGTCCAGGCCCTGAGACTTATATATATATACACACACACACCACAGTCCAGGCCCTAAGACTTATATATATATACACACACACACCACAGTCCAGGCCCTGAGACTTATATATATACACACACACACACCACAGTCCATGCCCTGAGACTTATATATATACACACACACACACCACAGTCCATGCCCTGAGACTTATATATATACACACACACACCACAGTCCATGCCCTGAGACTTATATATATACACACACACCCACAGTCCAGGCCCTGAGACTTATATATATACACACACACACACCACAGTCCATGCCCTGAGACTTATATATATACACACACACACACCACAGTCCAGGCCCTGAGACTTATATATATACACACACACACCACAGTCCAGGCCCTGAGACTTATATATATACACACACACACCACAGTCCAGGCCCTGAGACTTATATATATACACACACAGACACCACAGTCCAGGCCCTGAGACTTATATATATACACACACACACACCACAGTCCAGGCCCTGAGACTTATATATATACACACACACACCACAGTCCATGCCCTGAGACTTATATATATACACACACACACCACAGTCCAGGCCCTGAGACTTATATATATACACACACACACACCACAGTCCATGCCCTGAGACTTATATATATACACACACACACCACAGTCCAGGCCCTGAGACTTATATATATACACACACACACCACAGTCCAGGCCCTGAGACTTATATATATACACACACACACCACAGTCCAGGCACAGAGACTTATATATATATACACACACACCACAGTCCAGGCCCTGAGACTTATATATATACACACACACACCACAGTCCAGGCCCTGAGACTTATATATATACACACACACCACAGTCCAGGCCCTGAGACTTATATATATACACACACCACAGTCCATGCCCTGAGACTTATATATATACACACACACACCACAGTCCAGGCCCTGAGACTTATATATATACACACACACACCACAGTCCAGGCACAGAGACTTATATATATACACACACACCACAGTCCAGGCCCTGAGACTTATATATATACACACACACACCACAGTCCAGGCCCAGAGACTTATATATATACACACACACCACAGTCCAGGCCCTGAGACTTATATATATACACACACACACCACAGTCCATGCCCTGAGACTTATATATATACACACACACACCACAGTCCAGGCCCAGAGACTTATATATATACACACACACCACAGTCCAGGCCCTGAGACTTATATATATACACACACACACCACAGTCCAGGCCCAGAGACTTATATATATACACACACACCACAGTCCAGGCCCTGAGACTTATATATATACACACACACACCACAGTCCAGGCCCTGAGACTTATATATATACACACACACGCACCACAGTCCATGCCCTGAGACTTATATATATACACACACACACCACAGTCCAGGCCCTGAGACTTATATATATACACACACACACCACAGTCCAGGCCCAGAGACTTATATATATACACACACACCACAGTCCAGGCCCTGAGACTTATATATATACACACACACACCACAGTCCAGGCCCAGAGACTTATATATATACACACACACCACAGTCCAGGCCCTGAGACTTATATATATACACACACACACCACAGTCCATGCCCTGAGACTTATATATATACACACACACACCACAGTCCAGGCCCTGAGACTTATATATATACACACACACACACCACAGTCCATGCCCTGAGACTTATATATATACACACACACACACCACAGTCCAGGCCCTGAGACTTATATATATACACACACACACCACAGTCCAGGCCCAGAGACTTATATATATACACACACACCACAGTCCAGGCCCTGAGACTTATATATATGCACACACACACACCACAGTCCATGCCCTGAGACTTATATATATACACACACACACACCACAGTCCAGGCCCTGAGACTTATATATATACACACACACACCACAGTCCAGGCCCAGAGACTTATATATATACACACACACCACAGTCCAGGCCCTGAGACTTATATATATACACACACACACCACAGTCCAGGCCCAGAGACTTATATATATACACACACACACCACAGTCCAGGCCCAGAGACTTATATATATACACACACACACCACAGTCCAGGCCCAGAGACTTATATATATACACATACACCACAGTCCAGGCCCTGAGACTTATATATATACACACACACACCACAGTCCAGGCCCAGAGACTTATATATATACACACACACCACAGTCCAGGCCCTGAGACTTATATATATACACACACACACCACAGTCCATGCCCTGAGACTTATATATATACACACACACACCACAGTCCAGGCCCTGAGACTTATATATATACACACACACACCACAGTCCAGGCCCTGAGACTTATATATATGCACACACACACACCACAGTCCATGCCCTGAGACTTATATATATACACACACACACACCACAGTCCATGCCCTGAGACTTATATATATATACACACACACACCCCACAGTCCAGGCCCTGAGACTTATATATATATACACACAGACCACAGTCCAGGCCCTGAGAACAATATATATACACACACACACACACCACAGTCCAGGCCCAGAGACTTATATATATACACACACACACCACAGTCCAGGCCCTGAGACTTATATATATACACACACACACACCACAGTCCAGGCCCTGAGACTTATATATATATACACACACACACCACAGTCCAGGCCCTGAGACTTATATAAATACACACACACCACAGTCCAGGCCCTGAGACTTATATATATATACACACACACCCACCACAGTCCATGCCCTGAGACTTATATATATACACACACACACCACAGTCCAGGCCCTGAGACTTATATATATATACACACACACACACCACAGTCCAGGCCCTGAGACTTATATATATATACACACACACACACCACAGTCCAGACCCTGAGACTTATATATATACACACACACACCACAGTCCAGGCCCTGATACTTATATATATACACACACACTCACCACAGTCCAGGCCCTGAGACTTATATATATATACACACACACACCACAGTCCAGGCCCTGAGACTTATATATATACACACACACACACCACAGTCCAGGCCCTGAGACTTATATATATACACACACACACCACAGTCCAGACCCTGAGACTTATATATATACACACACACACACCACAGTCCAGGCCCTGATACTTATATATATACACACAGACACCACAGTCCAGGCCCTGAGACTTATATATAAATACACACACACACCACAGTCCAGGCCCTGAGACTTATATATATACACACACACACACCACAGACCATGCCATGAGACTTATATATATACACACACACACCACAGTCCAGGCCCTGAGACTTATATATAGACACACACACACACCACAGTCCAGGCCCTGAGACTTATATATATACACACACACACTACAGTCCAGGCACAGAGACTTATATATATATATACACACACACCACAGTCCAGGCCCTGAGACTTATATATATACACACACACACCACAGTCCAGGCCCTGAGACTTATATATATACACACACACCACAGTCCAAGCCCTGAGACATATATATATACACACACACACACCACAGTCCATGCCCTGAGACTTATATATATACACACACACACCACAGTCCAGGCCCTGAGACTTATATATATACACACACACACCACAGTCCAGGCCCAGAGACTTATATATATACACACACACCACAGTCCAGGCCCTGAGACTTATATATATACACACACACACACCACAGTCCAGGCCCAGAGACTTATATATATACACACACACCACAGTCCAGGCCCTGAGACTTATATATATACACACACACACCACAGTCCATGCCCTGAGACTTATATATATACACACACACACCACAGTCCAGGCCCAGAGACTTATATATATACACACACACCACAGTCCAGGCCCTGAGACTTATATATATACACACACACACCACAGTCCAGGCCCAGAGACTTATATATATACACACACACCACAGTCCAGGCCCTGAGACTTATATATACACACACACACCACAGTCCAGGCCCTGAGACTTATATATACACACACACACCACAGTCCATGCCCTGAGACTTATATATATACACACACACACCACAGTCCAGGCCCTGAGACTTATATATATACACACACACACCACAGTCCAGGCCCTGAGACTTATATATATACACACACACACCACAGTCCAGGCCCAGAGACTTATATATATACACATACACCACAGTCCAGGCCCTGAGACTTATATATATACACACACACACCACAGTCCAGGCCCAGAGACTTATATATATACACACACACCACAGTCCAGGCCCTGAGACTTATATATATAAACACACACACCACAGTCCATGCCCTGAGACTTATATATATACACACACACACCACAGTCCAGGCCCTGAGACTTATATATATACACAGACACACCACAGTCCAGGCCCTGAGACTTATATATATACACACACTCACCACAGTCCAGGCCCTGAGACTTATATATATGCACACACACACACCACAGTCCATGCCCTGAGACTTATATATATACACACACACACACCACAGTCCAGGCCCTGAGACTTATATATATACACACACACACCACAGTCCAGGCCCAGAGACTTATATATATACACACACACACCACAGTCCAGGCCCAGAGACTTATATATATACACACACACACCACAGTCCAGGACCAGAGACTTATATATATACACACACACACCACAGTCCAGGCCCAGAGATTTATATATACACACACACACCACAGTCCAGGCCCTGAGACTTATATATATACACACACACACACCACAGTCCAGACCCTGAGACTTATATATATACACACACACCACAGTCCAGACCCTGAGACTTATATATATACACACACACACCACAGTCCATGCCCTGAAACTTATATATATACACACACACACCACAGTCCAGGCCCTGAGACTTATATATATACACACACTCACCACAGTCCAGGCCCTGAGACTTAGATATGCACACACACACACCACAGTCCATGCCCTGAGACTTATATATATACACACACACACCACAGTCCAGGCCCTGAGACTTATATATATACACACACACACACCACAGTCCAGGCCCTGAGACTTATATATATACACACACACACGCCACAGTCCAGACCCTGAGACTTATATATATACACACACACACACACCACAGTCCAGGCCCTGAGACTTATATATATACACACACACACCACAGTCCATGCCCTGAGACTTATATATATACACACACACACCACAGTCCAGACCCTGAGACTTATATATACACACACACACCACAGTCCATGCCCTGAGACTTATATATATACACACACAAACACCACAATCCATGCCCTGATACTTATATATATATACACACACACCACAGTCCAGGCCCTGAGACTTATATATATACACACACACACCACAGTCCATGCCCTGAGACTTATATATATACACACACACACCACAGTCCAGGCCCTGAGACTTATATATACACACACACACCACAGTCCATGCCCTGAGACTTATATATATACACACACACACCACAGTCCAGGCCCTGAGACTTATATATATACACACACTCACCACAGTCCAGGCCCTGAGACTTATATATATGCACACACACACACCACAGTCCATGCCCTGAGACTTATATATATACACACACACACCACAGTCCAGGCCCTGAGACTTATATATATACACACACACACACCACAGTCCAGGCCCTGAGACTTATATATACACACACACACACCACAGTCCAGGCCCTGAGACTTATATATATACACACACACACCACAGTCCAGGCCCTGAGACTTATATATATATACACACACACCACAGTCCAGGCCCAGAGACTTATATATATACACACACACACACCACAGTCCAGGCCCTGAGACTTATATATATACACACACACACCACAGTCCAGGCCCTGAGACTTATAGAAAGACACACACACCACAGTCCATGCCCTGAGACTTATATATATATACACACACACACCACAGTCCAGACCCTGAGACTTATATATATACACACACACACCACAGTCCAGGCCCTGAGACTTATATATATATACACACACACACCACAGTCCAGGCCCTGAGACTTATATATATATACACACACACACCACAGTCCAGGCCCTGAAACTTATATATATACACACACACACACCACAGTCCAGGCCCTGAGACTTATATATATATACACACACACACCACAGTCCATGCCCTGAGACTTATATATATATACACACACACCACAGTCCAGGCCCTGAGACTTATATATATATACACACACACACCACAGTCCAGGCCCTGAGACTTATATATATATACACACACACACCACAGTCCAGGCCCTGAGACTTATATATATATACACACACACACCACAGTCCAGGCCCTGAGACTTATTTTTATACACACACACCACAGTCCAGGCCCTGAGACTTATATATATACACACACACACCACAGTCCAGACCCTGAGACCTATATATATACACACACACACACAACAGTCCAGGCCCTGAGACTTATATATATACACTCACACACACCACAGTCCATGCCCTGAGACTTATATATATACACACACACACACCACAGTCCAGGCCCTGAGACTTATATATATACACACACACACACAACAGTCCAGGCCCTGAGACTTATATATATACACACACACACACCACAGTCCATGCCCTGAGACTTATATATATACACACACACACACCACAGTCCAGGCCCTGAGACTTATATATATACACACACACACACCACAGTCCATGCCCTGAGACTTATATATATACACACACACACACCACAGTCCAGACACTGACACTTATATATATACACACACACACCACAGTCCAAGCCCTGAGACTTATATATATACACACACACACACCACAGTCCAGGCCCTGAGACTTATATATATACACACACACACACCACAGTCCATGCCCTGAGACTTATATATATACACACACACACACCACAGTCCAGACCCTGAGACTTATATACATACACACACACACCACAGTCCATGCCCTGAGACTTATATATATATATACACACACACACCACAGTCCAGACCCTGAGACTTATATATATATACACACACACACCACAGTCCAGGCCCTGAGACTTATATATATACACACACACACACCACAGTCCATGCCCTGAGTCTTATATATATACACACACACACACCACAGTCCAGACCCTGAGACTTATATATATACACACACACACCACAGTCCATGCCCTGAGACTTATATATATACACACACACACCACAGTCCAGACCCTGAGACATATATATATATACACACACACCACAGTCCATGCCCTGAGACTTATATATATACACACACACACCACAGTCCAGACCCTGAGACATATATATATATACACACACACCACAGTCCATGCCCTGAGACTTATATATATACACACACACACCACAGTCCAGACCCTGAGACTTATATATATACACACACACCACAGTCCAGACCCTGAGACTTATATATATACACACACACACCACAGTCCATGCCCTGAGACTTATATATATACACACACACACCACAGTCCAGGCCCTGAGACTTATATATATACACACACTCACCACAGTCCAGGCCCTGAGACTTATATATATGCACACACACACACCACAGTCCATGCCCTGAGACTTATATATATACACACACACACCACAGTCCAGGCCCTGAGACTTATATATATACACACACACACACCACAGTCCAGGCCCTGAGACTTATATATATACACACACACACACCACAGTCCATGCCCTGAGACTTATATATACACACACACACACCACAGTCCAGGCCCTGAGACTTATATATATACACACACACACGCCACAGTCCAGACCCTGAGACTTATATATATACACACACACACCACAGTCCAGGCCCTGAGACTTATATATATACACACACACACCACAGTCCATGCCCTGAGACTTATATATATATACACACACACACCACAGTCCAGGCCCTGAGACTTATATATATACACACACAAACACCACAATCCATGCCCTGATACTTATATATATACACACACACACCACAGTCCAGACCCTGAGACTTATATATACACACACACACCACAGTCCATGCCCTGAGACTTATATATATACACACACAAACACCACAATCCATGCCCTGATACTTATATATATATACACACACACCACAGTCCAGGCCCTGAGACTTATATATATGCACACACACACACCACAGTCCATGCCCTGAGACTTATATATATACACACACACACCACAGTCCAGGCCCTGAGACTTATAGATATACACACACACACACCACAGTCCAGGCCCTGAGACTTATATATATACACACACACACACCACAGTCCATGCCCTGAGACTTATATATACACACACACACACCACAGTCCAGGCCCTGAGACTTATATATATACACACACACACGCCACAGTCCAGACCCTGAGACTTATATATATACACACACACACCACAGTCCAGGCCCTGAGACTTATATATATACACACACACACCACAGTCCATGCCCTGAGACTTATATATATACACACACACACCACAGTCCAGACCCTGAGACTTATATATACACACACACACCACAGTCCATGCCCTGAGACTTATATATATACACACACAAACACCACAATCCATGCCCTGATACTTATATATATATACACACACACCACAGTCCAGGCCCTGAGACTTATATATATACACACACACACCACAGTCCATGCCCTGAGACTTATATATATACACACACACACCACAGTCCAGGCCCTGAGACTTATATATATACACACACACACCACAGTCCATGCCCTGAGACTGAAATATACACACACACACCACAGTCCAGGCCCTGAGACTTATATATATACACACACTCACCACAGTCCAGGCCCTGAGACTTATATATATGCACACACACACACCACAGTCCATGCCCTGAGACTTATATATATACACACACACACCACAGTCCAGGCCCTGAGACTTATATATATACACACACACACACCACAGTCCAGGCCCTGAGACTTATATATACACACACACACACCACAGTCCAGGCCCAGAGACTTATATATATACACACACACACCACAGTCCAGGCCCTGAGACTTATATATATATACACACACACCACAGTTCAGGCCCAGAGACTTATATATATACACACACACACACCACAGTCCAGGCCCTGAGACTTATATATATACACACACACACCACAGTCCAGGCCCTGAGACTTATATATATACACACACACACCACAGTCCAGGCCCTGAGACTTATATATATACACACACACACCACAGTCCATGCCCTGAGACTGAAATATACACACACACACCACAGTCCAGGCCCTGAGACTTATATATATACACACACTCACCACAGTCCAGGCCCTGAGACTTATATATATGCACACACACACACCACAGTCCATGCCCTGAGACTTATATATATACACACACACACCACAGTCCAGGCCCTGAGACTTATATATATACACACACACACACCACAGTCCAGGCCCTGAGACTTATATATACACACACACACACCACAGTCCAGGCCCAGAGACTTATATATACACACACACACACCACAGTCCAGGCCCTGAGACTTATATATATATACACACACACCACAGTTCAGGCCCAGAGACTTATATATATACACACACACACACCACAGTCCAGGCCCTGAGACTTATATATATACACACACACACCACAGTCCAGGCCCTGAGACTTATATATATATACACACACACCACAGTCCATGCCCTGAGACTTATATATATACACACACACACACCACAGTCCAGGCCCTGAGACTTATATATATACACACACACACCACAGTCCAGGCCCTGAGACTTATATATATATACACACACACCACAGTTCAGGCCCAGAGACTTATATATATACACACACACACACCACAGTCCAGGCCCTGAGACTTATATATATACACACACACACCACAGTCCTGGCCCTGAGACTTATATATATACACACACACACCACAGTCCAGGCCCTGAGACTTATATATATACACACACACACACCACAGTCCAGGCCCTGAGACTTATATATATACACACACATACACACCACAGTCCAGACCCTGAGACTTATATATATACACACACACACCACAGTCCAGGCCCTGAGACTTATATATATATACACACACACACCACAGTCCAGGCCCTGAGACTTATATATATATACACACACACACCACAGTCCAGGCCCTGAAATTTATATATATACACACACACACACCACAGTCCAGGCCCTGAGACTTATATATATACACACACACACCACAGTCCATGCCCTGAGACTTATATATATATATACACACACACCACAGTCCAGGCCCTGAGACTTATATATATACACACACACACACCACAGTCCAGGCCCTGAGACTTATATATATATACACACACACACCACAGTCCAGGCCCTGAGACTTATATATATACCCACACACACACCACAGTCCAGGCCCTGAGTTTTATATATATATACACACACACACCACAGTCCAGGCCCTGAGACTTATATATATACACACACACACCACAGTCCATGCCCTGAGACTTATATATATATACACACACACCACAGTCCAGGCCCTGAGACTTATATATATACACACACACACACAACAGTCCAGGCCCTGAGACTTATATATATACACACACACACACCACAGTCCATGCCCTGAGACTTATATATATACACACACACACACCACAGTCCAGGCCCTGAGACTTATATATATACACACACACACACCACAGTCCATGCCCTGAGACTTATATATATACACACACACACACCACAGTCCAGACCCTGAGACTTATATATATACACACAGACACCACAGTCCATGCCCTGAGACTTATATATATACACACACACACACCACAGTCCAGACCCTGAGACTTATATATATACACACACACACCACAGTCCATGCCCTGAGACTTATATATATACACACACACACACCACAGTCCAGGCCCTGAGACTTATATATATACACACACACACACCACAGTCCATGCCCTGAGACTTATATATATACACACACACACACCACAGTCCAGACCCTGAGACTTATATATATACACACACACACCACAGTCCATGCCCTGAGACTTATATATATATACACACACACACCACAGTCCAGACCCTGAGACTTATATATATATACACACACACACCACAGTCCAGGCCCTGAGACTTATATATATACACACACACACACCACAGTCCATGCCCTGAGACTTATATATATACACACACACACACCACAGTCCAGACCCTGAGACTTATATATATACACACACACACCACAGTCCATGCCCTGAGACTTATATATATACACACACACACCACAGTCCAGACCCTGAGACTTATATATATATACACACACACCACAGTCCATGCCCTGAGACTTATAAATATACACACACACACCACAGTCCAGACCCTGAGACCGATATATATATACACACACACCACAGTCCAGACCCTGAGACTTATATATATACACACACACACACCACAGTCCAGACCCTGAGACTTATATATATACACACACACACACCACAGTCCAGGCCCTGAGACTTATATATATACACACACACACACCACAGTCCATGCCCTGAGACTTATATATATACACACACACACCACAGTCCAGGCCCTGAGACTTATATATATACACACACACACACCACAGTCCATGCCCTGAGACTTATATATATACACACACACACACCACAGTCCAGACCCTGAGACTTATATATATATACACACACACACCACAGTCCAGGCCCTGAGACTTATATATATACACACACACACACCACAGTCCATGCCCTGAGACTTATATATACACACACACACACCACAGTCCAGACCCTGAGACTTATATATATACACACAGACACCACAGTCCATGCCCTGAGACTTATATATATACACACACACACTACAGTCCAGACCCTGAGACTTATATATATATACACACACACCACAGTCCAGGCCCAGAGACTTATATATATACACACACACACACCACGGTCCAGACCCTGAGACTTATATATATATATACACACACACCACAGTCCAGGCCCAGAGACTTATATATATACACACACACACACCACAGTCCATGCCCTGAGACTTATATATACACACACACACACCACAGTCCAGACCCTGAGACTTATATATATACACACACACACCACAGTCCATGCCCTGAGACTTATATATATACACACACACACCACAGTCCAGACACTGAGACTTAAATATATACACACACACACCACAGTCCATGCCCTGAGACTTATATATATACACACACACACCACAGTCCATGCCCTGAGACTTATATATATATACACACACACCACAGTTCCATGCCCTGAGACTTATATATATACACACACACACACACAGTCCAGACCCTGAGACTTATATATATACACACACACCACAGTCCATGCCCTGAGACTTATATATATACACACACACACCACAGTCCAGACCCTGAGACTTATATATATACACACACACACCACAGTCCAGACCCTGAGACTTATATCTATACACACACACACCACAGTCCATGCCCTGAGACTTATATATACACACACACACACCACAGTCCAGGCCCTGAGACTTATATATATACACACACACACCACAGTCCAGGCCCTGAGACTTATATATATACACACACACACACCACAGTCCAGGCCCTGAGACTTATATATACACACACACACACCACAGTCCAGGCCCTGAGACTTATATATATACACACACACACACCACAGTCCAGGCCCTGAGACTTATATATATACACACACACACCACAGTCCATGCCCTGAGACTTATATATATACACACACACACCACAGTCCAGGCCCTGAGACTTATATATATACACACACACACCACAGTCCAGGCCCTGAGACTTATATATATACACACACACACCACAGTCCAAGCCCTGAGACTTATATATATACACACACACACCACAGTCCAGGCCCTGAGACATTATATATATACACACACACACCACAGTCCAGGCCCTGAGACTTATATATATACACACACACACCACAGTCCATGCCCTGAGACTTATATATATATACACACACACCACAGTCCAGGCACTGAGACTTATATATATACACACACACACCACAGTCCAGGCCCTGAGACTTATATATATACACACACACACACCACAGTCCAGGCCCTGAGACTTATATATATATATACACACACACACCACAGTCCATGCCCTGAGGCTTATATAGATACACACACACACCACAGTCCAGGCCCTGAGACTTATATATATATACACACACACACCACAGTCCAGGCCCTGAGACTTATATATATACACACACACACCACAGTCCAGGCCCTGAGACTTATATATATACACACACACACCACAGTCCAGACCCTGAGACTTATATATATATACACACACACACCACAGTCCAGGCCCTGAGACTTATATATATACACACACACACCACAGACCAGGCCCAGAGACTTATATATATACACACACACACCACAGTCCAGGCCCTGAGACTTATATATATACACACACACACCACAGTACAGACCCTGAGACTTATATACATACACACACACACCACAGTCCATGCCCTGAGACTTATATATATACACACACACACACCACAGTCCAGGCCCAGAGACTTATATATATACACACACACACCACAGTCCAGGCCCTGAGACTTATATATATACACACACACACCACAGTCCATGCCCTGAGACTTATATATATATATACACACACACACCACAGACCAGGCCCTGAGACTTATATATATATACACACACACACCACAGTCCAGGCCCAGAGACTTATATATATATACACACACACACCACAGTCCATGCCCTGAGACTTATATATATATACACACACTCACCACAGTCCAGGCCCTGAGACATATATATATATACACACACACACACCACAGTCCAGGCCCAGAGACTTATATATATATACACACACTCACCACAGTCCAGGCCCTGAGACTTATATATATATACACACACACACCACAGTCCAGGCCCTGAGACTTATATATATACACACACACACCACAGTCCAGGCCCTGAGACTTATATATATACACACTCACCACAGTCCAGGCCCTGAGACTTATATATATACACACACACACCACAGTCCAGGCCCTGAGACTTATAGATATACACACACACACCACAGTCCAGGCCCTGAGACTTATATATATACACACACACACCACAGTCCAGGCCCTGAGACTTATATATATACACACACACACCAAAGTCCAGGCCCTGAGACTTATATATATACACACACACACCACAGTCCAGGCCCTGAGACTTATATATATACACACACACACCACAGTCCAGGCCCTGAGACTTATATATATACACACATACACACCACAGTCCAGGCCCTGAGACTTATATATATACACACACACACCACAGTCCAGGCCCTGAGACTTATATATATACACACACACACCACAGTCCAGGCCCTGAGACTTATATATATACACACACACACCACAGTCCATGCCCTGAGACTTATATATATACACACACACACACCACAGTCCAGGCCCTGAGACTTATATATATACACACTCACCACAGTCCAGGCCCTGAGACTTATATATATACACACACACACCACAGTCCAGGCCCTGAGACTTATATATATACACACACACACCACAGTCCAGGCCCTGAGACTTATATATATATACACACACACACACACCACAGTCCATGCCCTGAGACTTATATATATACACACTCACCACAGACCAGGCCCTGAGACTTATATATATACACACACACACCACAGTCCAGGCCCTGAGACTTATATATATACACACACACACCACAGTCCAGGCCCTGAGACTTATATATATACACACACACACCACAGTCCAGGCCCTGAGACTTATATATATATACACACACACACCACAGCCCAGGCCCTGAGACTTATATATATACACACACACACCACAGTCCAGGCCCTGAGACTTATATATATACACACACACACCACAGTCCATGCCCTGAGACTTATATATATACACACACACACACACCACAGTCCAGGCCCTGAGACTCATATATATATACACACACACACCACAGTCCAGGCCCTGAGACATATATATATATACACACACACCACAGTCCAGGCCCTGAGACTTATATATATACACACACACACCACAGTCCATGCCCTGAGACTTATATATATACACACACACACCACAGTCCATGCCCTGAGACTTATATATATATACACACACACACCACAGTCCAGGCCCTGAGACTTATATATATACACACACACACCACAGTCCAGGCCCTGAGACTTATATATATACACACACACACCACAGTCCAGGCCCTGAGACTTATATATATACACACACACACCACAGTCCATGCCCTGAGACTTATATATATACACACACACACACACCACAGTCCAGGCCCTGAGACTCATATATATATACACACACACACCACAGTCCAGGCCCTGAGACTTATATATATACACACACACACCACAGTCCATGCCCTGAGACTTATATATATACACACACACACACACCACAGTCCAGGCCCTGAGACTCATATATATATACACACACACACCACAGTCCAGGCCCTGAGACTTATATATATACACACACACACCACAGTCCATGCCCTGAGACTTATATATATACACACACACACCACAGTCCATGCCCTGAGACTTATATATATACACACACACACCACAGTCCAGGCCCTGAGACTTATATATATACACACACACACCACAGTCCAGGCCCTGAGACTTATATATATATACACACACACACCACAGTCCATGCCCTGAGACTTATATATATACACACACACACCACAGTCCATGCCCTGAGACTTATATATATACACACACACACCACAGTCCAGGCCCTGAGACTTATATATATACACACACACACCACAGTCCATGCCCTGAGACTTATATATATACACACACACACCACAGTCCATGCCCTGAGACTTATATATATACACACACACACCACAGTCCAGGCCCTGAGACTTATATATATACACACACACACCACAGTCCAGGCCCTGAGACTTATATATATACACACACACACCACAGTCCAGGCCCTGAGACTTATATATATATACACACACACACCACAGTCCAGGCCCTGAGACTTATATATACACACACACACACCACAGTCCAGGCCCTGAGACTTATATATATACACACACACACCACAGTCCATGCCCTGAGACTTATATATATACACACACACACACACCACAGTCCAGGCCCTGAGACTCATATATATATACACACACACACCACAGTCCAGGCCCTGAGACATATATATATATACACACACACCACAGTCCAGGCCCTGAGACTTATATATATACACACACACACCACAGTCCATGCCCTGAGACTTATATATATACACACACACACCACAGTCCATGCCCTGAGACTTATATATATATACACACACACACCACAGTCCAGACCCTGAGACTTATATATATATACACACACACACCACAGTCCAGGCCCTGAGACTTATATATATACACACACACACCACAGTCCAGGCCCTGAGACTTATATATATACACACACACACCACAGTCCATGCCCTGAGACTTATATATATACACACACACACACACCACAGTCCAGGCCCTGAGACTCATATATATATACACACACACACCACAGTCCAGGCCCTGAGACTTATATATATACACACACACACCACAGTCCATGCCCTGAGACTTATATATATACACACACACACACACCACAGTCCAGGCCCTGAGACTCATATATATATACACACACACACCACAGTCCAGGCCCTGAGACTTATATATATACACACACACACCACAGTCCATGCCCTGAGACTTATATATATACACACACACACCACAGTCCATGCCCTGAGACTTATATATATACACACACACACCACAGTCCAGGCCCTGAGACTTATATATATACACACACACACCACAGTCCAGGCCCTGAGACTTATATATATATACACACACACACCACAGTCCATGCCCTGAGACTTATATATATACACACACACACCACAGTCCAGGCCCTGAGACCTATATATATACACACACACACCACAGTCCAGGCCCTGAGACTTATATATATACACACACACACCACAGTCCATGCCCTGAGACTTATATATATACACACACACACCACAGTCCAGGCCCTGAGACTTATATATATACACACACACACCACAGTCGGGGCCCTGAGACTTATATATATATACACACACACACACACCACAGTCCAGGCCCTGAGACTTATATATATATACACACACACACCACAGTCCATGCCCTGAGACTTATATATATACACACACACACCACAGTCCAGGCCCTGAGACTTATATATATACACACACACACCACAGTCCAGGCCCTGAGACTTATATATATACACACACACACACACCACAGTCCAGGCCCTGAGACTTATATATACACACACACACACACCACAGTCCAGGCCCTGAGACTTATATATATATGCACACACACACACCACAGTCCAGGCCCTGAGACTTATATATATATACACACACACACCACAGTCCAGGCCCTGAGACTTATATATATACACACACACACCACAGTCCATGCCCTGAGACTTATATATATACACACACACACCACAGTCCAGGCCCTGAGACTTCTATATATACATACACACAAACACCACAGTCCAGTCCCAGAGACTTATATATATATATACACAAACACCACAGTCCAGGCCCTGAGACTTATGTATATACATACAAGCTCACCACAGTCCAGGCCCTGAGACTTATATATATATACACACACAAACACCACAGTCCAGGCCCAGAGACTTGTATATATACACACAAACACCACAGTCCAGGCCCAGAGACTTATATATATACACACACAAACACCACAGTCCAGGCCCTGAGACTTGTATATATACACACAAACACCACAGTCCAGGCCCAGAGACTTATATATATACATACAAGCTCACCACAGTCCAGGCCCTGAGACTTATATATAAACACACACACACACACCACAGTCCAGGCCCTGAGACTTATATATAAACACACACACACACACCACAGTCCAGACCCTGAGACTTATATATATACACACAGACACCACAGTCCAGGCCCTGAGACTTATACATATACACACGCTCACCACAGTCCAGGCCCTGAGACTTATATATATATACATACACACACACCACAGTCCAGGCCCTGAGACTTATATATATACACACACGCTCACCACAGTCCAGGCCCTGAGACTTATATATAAACACACACACACACACCACAGTCCAGGCCCTGAGACTTATATATATACACACACACACCACAGTCCAGGCCCTGAGACTTATATATATACACACACACACACCACAGTCCATGCCCTGATACTTATATATATACACACACACGCACCACAGTCCAGACCCTAAGAATTATATATATACACACACACCACAGTCCATGCCCTGAGACTTATATATATACACACACACACCACAGTCCAGACCCTGAGACTTATATATATACACACACACACCACAGTCCAGACCCTGAGACTTATATATATACACACACACACCACAGTCCAGACCCTGAGACTTATATATATACACACACACACCACAGTCCATGCCCTGAGACTTATATATACACACACACACACCACAGTCCAGGCCCTGAGACTTATATATATACACACACACACCACAGTCCAGGCCCTGAGACTTATATATACACACACACACACACCACAGTCCAGGCCCTGAGACTTATATATACACACACACACACCACAGTCCAGGCCCTGAGACTTATATATATACACACACACACACCACAGTCCAGGCCCTGAGACTTATATATATACACACACACATCACAGTCCATGCCCTGAGACTTATATATATACACACACACACCACAGTCCAGGCCCTGAGACTTATATATATATACACACACACACCACAGTCCAGGCCCTGAGACTTATATATATACACACACACACCACAGTCCAGGCCCTGAGACTTATATATATACACACACACACCACAGTCCAGACCCTGAGACTTATATATATACACACACACACCACAGTCCAGACCCTGAGACTTATATATTACCCTGAGACTTATATATATACACACACACAATCCACAGTCCAGGCCCTGAGACTTATATATATACACACACACACCACAGTCCATGCCCTGAGACTTATATATATATGCACACACACCACAGTCCAGGCACTGAGACTTATATATATACACACACACACCACAGTCCAGGCCCTGAGACTTATATATATACACACACACCTAGACCACAGTCCATGCCTGAGTCTTAACACCCACAGTCCAGGCACTGAGACTTATATATATATCACACACACACCACAGTCCAGGCCCTGAGACTTATATATATACACACAACACACCACAGTCCAGGCCTGAGACTTATATATATACACACACACACCACAGTCCATGCCCTGAGACTTATATATATACACACACACACCACAGTCCAGGCCCTGAGACTTATATATATACACACACACACCACAGTCCAGGCCCTGAGACTTATATATATACACACACACACCACAGTCCAGGCCCTGAGACTTATATATATACACACACACACCACAGTCCAGGCCCTGAGACTTATATATATACACACACACACCACAGTCCAGCCCTGAGACTTATATATATACACACACACACCACAGTCCAGGCCCTGAGACTTATATATATACACACACACACCACAGTCCAGGCCCTGAGACTTATATATATACACACACACACCACAGTCCATGCCCTGAGACTTATATATATATACACACACACACCACAGTCCAGGCCCTGAGACTTATATATATCACACACACACCACAGTCCAGCCCTGAGACTTATATATATACACACACACACCACAGTCCAGGCCCTGAGACTTATATATATACACACACACACCACAGTCCAGGCCCTGAGACTTATATATATACACACACACACCACAGTCCAGGCCCTGAGACTTATATATATACACACACACACCACAGTCCAGGCCCTGAGACTTATATATATACACACACACACCACAGTCCAGGCCCTGAGACTTATATATATATACACACACACACCACAGTCCAGGCCCTGAGACTTATATATATATACACACACACACCACAGTCCATGCCCTGAGACTTATATATATATACACACACACACCACAGTCCAGGCCCTGAGACTTATATATATACACACACACACACCACAGTCCAGGCCCAGAGACTTATATATATATACACACACTCACCACAGTCCAGGCCCTGAGACTTATATATATATACACACACACACCACAGTCCAGGCCCTGAGACTTATATATATACACACACACACCACAGTCCATGCCCTGAGACTTATATATATACACACTCACCACAGTCCAGGCCCTGAGACTTATATATATACACACACACACCACAGTCCAGGCCCTGAGACTTATATATATACACACACACACCACAGTCCAGGCCCTGAGACTTATATATATACACACACACACCACAGTCCAGGCCCTGAGACTTATATATATACACACACACACACCAAAGTCCAGGCCCTGAGACTTATATATATACACACACACACCACAGTCCAGGCCCTGAGACTTATATATATACACACACACACCACAGTCCAGGCCCTGAGACTTATATATATACACACACACACCACAGTCCAGGCCCTGAGACTTATATATTTACACACACACACCACAGTCCATGCCCTAAGACTTATATATATACACACACACACACACCACATTCCAGGCCCTGAGACTTATATATATACACACTCACCACAGTCCAGGCCCTGAGACTTATATATATACACACACACACCACAGTCCAGGCCCTGAGACTTATATATATACACACACACACCACAGTCCAGGCCCTGAGACTTATATATATATACACACACACACACACCACAGTCCATGCCCTGAGACTTATATATATACACACTCACCACAGTCCAGGCCCTGAGACTTATATATATACACACACACACCACAGTCCAGGCCCTGAGACTTATATATATACACACACACACCACAGTCCAGGCCCTGAGACTTATATATATACACACACACACCACAGTCCAGGCCCTGAGACTTATATATATATACACACACACACCACAGTCCAAGCCCTGAGACTTATATATATACACACACACACCACAGTCCAGGCCCTGAGACTTATATATATACACACACACACAACAGTCCATGCCCTGAGACTTATATATATACACACACACACACACCACAGTCCAGGCCCTGAGACTCATATATATATACACACACACACCACAGTCCAGGCCCTGAGACTTATATATATATACACACACACACCACAGTCCAGGCCCTGAGACTTATATATATACACACACACCACAGTCCATGCCCTGAGACTTATATATATACACACACACACACACCACAGTCCAGGCCCTGAGACTCATATATATACACACACACACCACAGTCCATGCCCTGAGACTTATATATATACACACACACACCACAGTCCATGCCCTGAGACTTATATATATACACACACACACCACAGTCCATGCCCTGAGACTTATATATATACACACACACACCACAGTCCAGGCCCTGAGACTTATATATATATACACACACACACCACAGTCCATGCCCTGAGACCTATATATATACACACACACACCACAGTCCATGCCCTGAGACTTATATATATACACACACACACCACAGTCCAGGCCCTGAGACTTATATATATACACACACACACCACAGTCCATGCCCTGAGACTTATATATATACACACACACACCACAGTCCAGGCCCTGAGACTTATATATATACACACACACACCACAGTCCAGGCCCTGAGACTTATATATATACACACACACACCACAGTCCAGGCCCTGAGACTTATATATATATACACACACACACACACCACAGTCCAGGCCCTGAGACTTATATATATATACACACACACACCACAGTCCATGCCCTGAGACTTATATATATACACACACACACCACAGTCCAGGCCCTGAGACTTATATATATACACACACACACCACAGTCCAGGCCCTGAGACTTATATATATACACACACCACAGTCCAGGCCCTGAGACTTATATATATACACACACACACACCACAGTCCAGGCCCTGAGACTTATATATATATACACACACACACACCACAGTCCAGGCCCTGAGACTTATATATATATACACACACACACACCACAGTCCAGGCCCTGAGACTTATATATATACACACACACACCACAGTCCATGCCCTGAGACTTATATATATACACACACACACCACAGTCCAGGCCCTGAGACTTATATACATACACACAAACACCACAGTCCAGTCCCAGAGACTTATATATATATATACACAAACACCACAGTCCAGGCCCTGAGACTTATGTATATACACACACAAACACCACAGTCCAGGCCCAGAGACTTATATATATACACACACAAACACCACAGTCCAGGCCCAGAGACTTATATATATACATACAAGCTCACCACAGTCCAGGCCCTGAGACTTATATATATATACACACACAAACAACACAGTCCAGGCCCAGAGACTTGTATATATACACACAAACACCACAGTCCAGGCCCAGAGACTTATATATATACACACACAAACACCACAGTCCAGGCCCTGAGACGTGTATATATACACACAAACACCACAGTCCAGGCCCAGAGACTTATATATATACATACAAGCTCACCACAGTCCAGGCCCTGAGACTTATATATAAACACACACACACACACCACAGTCCAGGCCCTGAGACTTATATATAAACACACACACACACACCACAGTCCAGACCCTGAGACTTATATATATACACACACACACCACAGTCCAGGCCCTGAGACTTATATATATACACACACACACCACAGTCCAGGCCCTGAGACTTATATATATACACACGCTCACCACAGTCCAGGCCCTGAGACTTATATATAAACACACACACACACACCACAGTCCAGGCCCTGAGACTTATATATATACACACACACACACCACAGTCCAGGCCCTGAGACTTATATATATACACACACACACCACAGTCCAGGCCCTGAGACTTATATATATATACACACACACCACAGTCCAGAACCTGAGACTTATATATATACACACACACACCACAGTCCAGGCCCTGAGACTTATATATATACACACACACACCACAGTCCAGGCCCTGAGACTTATATATATATACACACACACCACAGTCCAGAACCTGAGACTTATATATATACACACACACACCACAGTCCAGGCCCTGAGACTTATATATATACACACACACACCACAGTCCAGGCCCTGAGACTTATATATATACACACACACACCACAGTCCAGGCCCTGAGACTTATATATATATACACACACACCACAGTCCAGAACCTGAGACTTATATATATACACACACACACCACAGTCCAGGCCCTGAGACTTATATATATACACACACACACCACAGTCCAGGCCCTGAGACTTATATATATACACACACACACCACAGTCCAGGCCCTGAGACTTATATATATATACACACACACCACAGTCCAGAACCTGAGACTTATATATATACACACACACACCACAGTCCAGGCCCTGAGACTTATATATATACACACACACACCACAGTCCAGGCCCTGAGACTTATATATATATACACACACACCACAGTCCAGAACCTGAGACTTATATATATACACACACACACCACAGTCCAGGCCCTGAGACTTATATATATACACACACACACCACAGTCCAGGCCCTGAGACTTATATATATATACACACACACCACAGTCCAGAACCTGAGACTTATATATACACATACACACACCACAGTCCAGGCCCTGAGACATATATATATATATACACACTCACCACAGTCCAGAACCTGAGACTTATATATATACACACACACACACCACAGTCCAGAACCTGAGACTTATATATATATACACACACGCTCACCACAGTCCAGAACCTGAGACTTATATATATACACACACACACACCACAGTCCAGGCCCTGAGACTTATATATATACACACACACACCACAGTCCAGGCCCTGATACTTATATATAAACACACACACCACAGTCCAGGCCCTGAGACTTATATCTAAACACACACACACACCACAGTCCAGGCCCTGAGACTTATATATACACACACACCACAGTCCAGGCCCTGAGACTTATATATAAACACACACACACACACCACAGTCCAGGCCCTGATACTTATATATATATACACACACACCACAGTCCAGGCCCTGAGACTTATATATAAACACACACACACACACCACAGTCCAGGCCCTGAGACTTATATATAAACACACACACACACACAGTCCAGGCCCTGATACTTATATATATAAACACACATACCACAGTCCAGGCCCTGAGACTTATATATATACACACACACACCACAGTCCAGGCCCTGAGACTTATATATATACACACACACACCACAGTCCAGGCCCTGAGACTTATATATACACACACACACACCACAGTCCAGGCCCTGAGACTTATATATATACACATACACACCACAGTCCAGGCCCTGATACTTATATATATACACACACACACAGCACAGTCCAGGCCCTGAGACTTATATATATACACACACACACCACAGTCCAGGCCCTGAGACTTATATATAAACACACACACACACACCACAGTCCTGGCCCTGATACTTATATATATACACACACACACCACAGTCCAGGCCCTGAGACTTATATATATACACACACACACCACAGTCCAGGCCCTGAGACTTATATATATACACACACACACCACAGTCCAGGCCCAGAGACTTATATATATATATACACACACACACCACAGTCCAGGCCCTGAGACTTATATATATATACACACACACACCACAGTCCAGGCCCTGAGACTTATATATATACACACACACACCACAGTCCAGGCCCTGAGACTTATATATATACACACACACACCACAGTCCAGGCCCTGAGACTTATATATATATATACACACACACACCACAGTCCAGGCCCTGAGACTTATATATATACACACACACACCACAGTCCAGGCCCTGAGACTTATATATATACACACACACACCACAGTCCAGGCCCTGAGACTTATATATATACACACACACACCACAGTCCAGGCCCTGAGACTTATATATATATACACACACACACCACAGTCCAGGCCCTGAGACTTATATATATATATACACACACACACCACAGTCCAGGCCCTGAGACTTATATATATATACACACACGCTCACCACAGTCCAGGCCCTGAGACTTATATATATATACACTCACACACCACAGTCCAGGCCCTGAGACTTATATATATACACACACACACCACAGTCCAGGCCCTGAGACTTATATATATACACACGCTCACCACAGTCCAGGCCCTGAGACTTATATATATATACATACACACACACCACAGTCCAGGCCCTGAGACTTATATATATACACACACGCTCACCACAGTCCAGGCCCTGAGACTTATATATAAACACACACACACACACCACAGTCCAGGCCCTGAGACTTATATATATATACACACACACACCACAGTCCAGGCCCTGAGACTTATATATATACACACACACACCACAGTCCAGGCCCTGAGACTTATATATATATACACACACACCACAGTCCAGAACCTGAGACTTATATATATACACACACACACCACAGTCCAGGCCGTGAGACTTATATATATACACACACACACACCACAGTCCAGGCCCTGAGACATATATATATACACACACTCAACACAGTCCAGAACCTGAGACTTATATATATACACACACACACACCACAGTCCAGAACCTGAGACTTATATATATATACACACACGCTCACCACAGTCCAGAACCTGAGACTTATATATATACACACACACACCACAGTCCAGGCCCTGAGACTTATATATATACACACACACACCACAGTCCAGGCCCTGAGACTTATATATATATACACACACACCACAGTCCAGAACCTGAGACTTATATATATACACACACACACCACAGTCCAGGCCCTGAGACTTATATATACACACACACACACCACAGTCCAGGCCCTGAGACTTATATATATATACACACACACCACAGTCCAGGCCCTGAGACTTATATATATACACACACACACCACAGTCCAGGCCCTGAGACTTATATATATACACACACACACCACAGTCCAGGCCCTGAGACTTATATATATATACACACACACCACAGTCCAGAACCTGAGACTTATATATATACACACACACACCACAGTCCAGGCCCTGAGACTTATATATACACACACACACACCACAGTCCAGGCCCTGAGACTTATATATATACACACACACACCACAGTCCAGGCCCTGAGACTTATATATATATACACACACACCACAGTCCAGAACCTGAGACTTATATATATACACACACACACCACAGTCCAGGCCCTGAGACTTATATATATACACACACACACCACAGTCCAGGCCCTGATACTTATATATATACACACACACCACAGTCCAGGCCCTGAGACTTATATCTAAACACACACACACACACACACACACCACAGTCCAGGCCCTGAGACTTATATATACACACACACACCACAGTCCAGGCCCTGATACTGATATATATATACACACACACCACAGTCCAGGCCCTGAGACTTATATCTAAACACACACACACACACACACCACAGTCCAGGCCCTGATACTTATATATATACACACACACCACAGTCCAGGCCCTGAGACTTATATCTAAACACACACACACACACACACCACAGTCCAGGCCCTGAGACATATATATATACACACACACACCACAGTCCAGAACCTGAGACTTATATATATATACACACACGCTCACCACAGTCCAGAACCTGAGACTTATATATATACACACACACACCACAGTCCAGGCCCTGAGACTTATATATATACACACACACACCACAGTCCAGGCCCTGAGACTTATATATATATACACACACACCACAGTCCAGAACCTGAGACTTATATATATACACACACACACCACAGTCCAGGCCCTGAGACTTATATATACACACACACACACCACAGTCCAGGCCCTGAGACTTATATATATATACACACACACCACAGTCCAGGCCCTGAGACTTATATATATACACACACACATCACAGTCCAGGCCCTGAGACTTATATATATACACACACACACCACAGTCCAGGCCCTGAGACTTATATATATATACACACACACCACAGTCCAGAACCTGAGACTTATATATATACACACACACACCACAGTCCAGGCCCTGAGACTTATATATACACACACACACACCACAGTCCAGGCCCTGAGACTTATATATATACACACACACACCACAGTCCAGGCCCTGAGACTTATATATATATACACACACACCACAGTCCAGAACCTGAGACTTATATATATACACACACACACCACAGTCCAGGCCCTGAGACTTATATATATACACACACACACCACAGTCCAGGCCCTGATACTTATATATATACACACACACCACAGTCCAGGCCCTGAGACTTATATCTAAACACACACACACACACACACACCACAGTCCAGGCCCTGAGACTTATATATACACACACACACCACAGTCCAGGCCCTGATACTTATATATATACACACACACCACAGTCCAGGCCCTGAGACTTATATCTAAACACACACACACACACACACCACAGTCCAGGCCCTGATACTTATATATATACACACACACCACAGTCCAGGCCCTGAGACTTATATCTAAACACACACACACACACACACCACAGTCCAGGCCCTGAGACATATATATATACACACACACACCACAGTCCAGAACCTGAGACTTATATATATATACACACACGCTCACCACAGTCCAGAACCTGAGACTTATATATATACACACACACACACCACAGTCCAGGCCCTGAGACTTATATATATACACACACACACCACAGTCCATGCCCTGATACTTATATATATACACACACACCACAGTCCAGGCCCTGAGACTTATATCTAAACACACACACACACACACACCACAGTCCAGGCCCTGATACTTATATATATATACACACACACCACAGTCCAGGCCCTGAGACTTATATATATACACACACTCACCACAGTCCAGGCCCTGATACTTATATATATACACACACACACACACAGTCCAGGCCCTGATACTTATATATATAAACACACACACACACACCACAGTCCAGGCCCTGAGACTTATATATAAACACACACACACACACAGTCCAGGCCCTGATACTTATATATATAAACACACACACACCACAGTCCAGGCCCTGAGACTTATATATATACACACACACACCACAGTCCAGGCCCTGATACTTATATATATACACACACACACCACAGTCCAGGCCCTGAGACTTATATATATACACATACACACCACAGTCCAGGCCCTGAGACTTATATATATACACACACACACAGCACAGTCCAGGCCCTGAGACTTATATATATACACACACACACCACAGTCCAGGCCCTGAGACTTATATATATATACACACACACACCACAGTCCAGGCCCTGAGACTTATATATATACACACACACACCACAGTCCAGGCCCTGAGACTTATATATATACACACACACACCACAGTCCAGGCCCTGAGACTTATATATATATACACACACACACCACAGTCCAGGCCCTGAGACTTATATATATATACACACACACACCACAGTCCAGGCCCTGAGACTTATATATATATATACACACACACACCACAGTCCAGGCCCTGAGACTTATATATATATACACACACGCTCACCACAGTCCAGGCCCTGAGACTTATATATATATACACTCACACACCACAGTCCAGGCCCTGAGACTTATATATATATATATACACACACGCTCACCACAGTCCAGGCCCTGAGACTTATATATATATACACACACGCTCACCACAGTCCAGGCCCTGAGACTTATATATATATACACTCACACACCACAGTCCAGGCCCTGAGACTTATATATATATACACTCACACACCACAGTCCAGGCCCTGAGACTTATATATATACACACACACGCTCACCACAGTCCAGGCCCTGAGACTTATATATATATACACACACGCTCACCACAGTCCAGGCCCTGAGACTTATATATATATACACACACGCTCACCACAGTCCAGGCCCTGAGACTTATATATATATACACACACGCTCACCACAGTCCAGGCCCTGAGACTTATATATATATACACACACACACACCACAGTCCATGCCCTGAGACTTATATATACACACACACACACCACAGTCCAGGCCCTGAGACTTATATATACACACACACACACCACAGTCCAGGCCCAGAGACTTATATATATACACACACACACCACAGTCCAGGCCCTGAGACTTATATATATACACACACACACCACAGTCCAGGCCCTGATACTTATATATATACACACACACACACCACAGTCCAGGCCCTGAGACTTATATATATACACACACACACCACAGTCCAGGCCCTGAGACTTATATATAAACACACACACACACACCACAGTCCTGGCCCTGATACTTATATATATACACACACACACCACAGTCCAGGCCCTGAGACTTATATATATACACACACACACCACAGTCCAGGCCCTGAGACTTATATATATACACACACACACCACAGTCCAGGCCCAGAGACTTATATATATATATACACACACACACCACAGTCCAGGCCCTGAGACTTATATATATATACACACACACACCACAGTCCAGGCCCTGAGACTTATATATATACACACACACACCACAGTCCAGGCCCTGAGACTTATATATATACACACACACACCCCACAGTCCAGGCCCTGAGACTTATATATATACACACACACACCACAGTCCAGGCCCTGAGACTTATATATATATATACACACACACACCACAGTCCAGGCCCTGAGACTTATATATATACACACACACACCACAGTCCAGGCCCTGAGACTTATATATATACACACACACACCACAGTCCAGGCCCTGAGACTTATATATATACACACACACACCACAGTCCAGGCCCTGAGACTTATATATATATACACACACACACCACAGTCCAGGCCCTGAGACTTATATATATATATACACACACACACCACAGTCCAGGCCCTGAGACTTATATATATATACACACACGCTCACCACAGTCCAGGCCCTGAGACTTATATATATATACACTCACACACCACAGTCCAGGCCCTGAGACTTATATATATACACACACACACCACAGTCCAGGCCCTGAGACTTATATATATACACACGCTCACCACAGTCCAGGCCCTGAGACTTATATATATATACATACACACACACCACAGTCCAGGCCCTGAGACTTATATATATACACACACGCTCACCACAGTCCAGGCCCTGAGACTTATATATAAACACACACACACACACCACAGTCCAGGCCCTGAGACTTATATATATATACACACACACACCACAGTCCAGGCCCTGAGACTTATATATATACACACACACACCACAGTCCAGGCCCTGAGACTTATATATATATACACACACACCACAGTCCAGAACCTGAGACTTATATATATACACACACACACCACAGTCCAGGCCGTGAGACTTATATATATACACACACACACACCACAGTCCAGGCCCTGAGACATATATATATACACACACTCAACACAGTCCAGAACCTGAGACTTATATATATACACACACACACACCACAGTCCAGAACCTGAGACTTATATATATATACACACACGCTCACCACAGTCCAGAACCTGAGACTTATATATATACACACACACACCACAGTCCAGGCCCTGAGACTTATATATATACACACACACACCACAGTCCAGGCCCTGAGACTTATATAGAGATACACACACACCACAGTCCAGAACCTGAGACTTATATATATACACACACACACCACAGTCCAGGCCCTGAGACTTATATATACACACACACACACCACAGTCCAGGCCCTGAGACTTATATATATATACACACACACCACAGTCCAGGCCCTGAGACTTATATATATACACACACACACCACAGTCCAGGCCCTGAGACTTATATATATACACACACACACCACAGTCCAGGCCCTGAGACTTATATATATATACACACACACCACAGTCCAGAACCTGAGACTTATATATATACACACACACACCACAGTCCAGGCCCTGAGACTTATATATACACACACACACACCACAGTCCAGGCCCTGAGACCTATATATATACACACACACACCACAGTCCAGGCCCTGAGACTTATATATATATACACACACACCACAGTCCAGAACCTGAGACTTATATATATACACACACACACCACAGTCCAGGCCCTGAGACTTATATATATACACACACACACCACAGTCCAGGCCCTGATACTTATATATATACACACACACCACAGTCCAGGCCCTGAGACTTATATCTAAACACACACACACACACACACACCACAGTCCAGGCCCTGAGACTTATATATACACACACACACCACAGTCCAGGCCCTGATACTGATATATATATACACACACACCACAGTCCAGGCCCTGAGACTTATATCTAAACACACACACACACACACACCACAGTCCAGGCCCTGATACTTATATATATACACACACACCACAGTCCAGGCCCTGAGACTTATATCTAAACACACACACACACACACACCACAGTCCAGGCCCTGAGACATATATATATACACACACACACCACAGTCCAGAACCTGAGACTTATATATATATACACACACGCTCACCACAGTCCAGAACCTGAGACTTATATATATACACACACACACCACAGTCCAGGCCCTGAGACTTATATATATACACACACACACCACAGTCCAGGCCCTGAGACTTATATATATATACACACACACCACAGTCCAGAACCTGAGACTTATATATATACACACACACACCACAGTCCAGGCCCTGAGACTTATATATACACACACACACACCACAGTCCAGGCCCTGAGACTTATATATATATACACACACACCACAGTCCAGGCCCTGAGACTTATATATATACACACACACACCACAGTCCAGGCCCTGAGACTTATATATATACACACACACACCACAGTCCAGGCCCTGAGACTTATATATATATACACACACACCACAGTCCAGAACCTGAGACTTATATATATACACACACACACCACAGTCCAGGCCCTGAGACTTATATATACACACACACACACCACAGTCCAGGCCCTGAGACTTATATATATACACACACACACCACAGTCCAGGCCCTGAGACTTATATATATATACACACACACCACAGTCCAGAACCTGAGACTTATATATATACACACACACACCACAGTCCAGGCCCTGAGACTTATATATATACACACACACACCACAGTCCAGGCCCTGATACTTATATATATACACACACACCACAGTCCAGGCCCTGAGACTTATATCTAAACACACACACACACACACACACCACAGTCCAGGCCCTGAGACTTATATATACACACACACACCACAGTCCAGGCCCTGATACTTATATATATACACACACACCACAGTCCAGGCCCTGAGACTTATATCTAAACACACACACACACACACACCACAGTCCAGGCCCTGATACTTATATATATACACACACACCACAGTCCAGGCCCTGAGACTTATATCTAAACACACACACACACACACACCACAGTCCAGGCCCTGAGACATATATATATACACACACACACCACAGTCCAGAACCTGAGACTTATATATATATACACACACGCTCACCACAGTCCAGAACCTGAGACTTATATATATACACACACACACACCACAGTCCAGGCCCTGAGACTTATATATATACACACACACACCACAGTCCATGCCCTGATACTTATATATATACACACACACCACAGTCCAGGCCCTGAGACTTATATCTAAACACACACACACACACACACCACAGTCCAGGCCCTGATACTTATATATATATACACACACACCACAGTCCAGGCCCTGAGACTTATATATATACACACACTCACCACAGTCCAGGCCCTGATACTTATATATATACACACACACACACACAGTCCAGGCCCTGATACTTATATATATAAACACACACACACACACCACAGTCCAGGCCCTGAGACTTATATATAAACACACACACACACACAGTCCAGGCCCTGATACTTATATATATAAACACACACACACCACAGTCCAGGCCCTGAGACTTATATATATACACACACACACCACAGTCCAGGCCCTGATACTTATATATATACACACACACACCACAGTCCAGGCCCTGAGACTTATATATATACACATACACACCACAGTCCAGGCCCTGAGACTTATATATATACACACACACACAGCACAGTCCAGGCCCTGAGACTTATATATATACACACACACACCACAGTCCAGGCCCTGAGACTTATATATATATATATACACACACACACCACAGTCCAGGCCCTGAGACTTATATATATACACACACACACCACAGTCCAGGCCCTGAGACTTATATATATACACACACACACCACAGTCCAGGCCCTGAGACTTATATATATATACACACACACACCACAGTCCAGGCCCTGAGACTTATATATATATACACACACACACCACAGTCCAGGCCCTGAGACTTATATATATATATACACACACACACCACAGTCCAGGCCCTGAGACTTATATATATATACACACACGCTCACCACAGTCCAGGCCCTGAGACTTATATATATATACACTCACACACCACAGTCCAGGCCCTGAGACTTATATATATACACACACACGCTCACCACAGTCCAGGCCCTGAGACTTATATATATATACACACACGCTCACCACAGTCCAGGCCCTGAGACTTATATATATATACACTCACACACCACAGTCCAGGCCCTGAGACTTATATATATATACACTCACACACCACAGTCCAGGCCCTGAGACTTATATATATACACACACACGCTCACCACAGTCCAGGCCCTGAGACTTATATATATATACACACACGCTCACCACAGTCCAGGCCCTGAGACTTATATATATATACACACACGCTCACCACAGTCCAGGCCCTGAGACTTATATATATATACACACACGCTCACCACAGTCCAGGCCCTGAGACTTATATATATATACACACACACACACCACAGTCCATGCCCTGAGACTTATATATACACACACACACACCACAGTCCAGGCCCTGAGACTTATATATACACACACACACACCACAGTCCAGGCCCAGAGACTTATATATATACACACACACACCACAGTCCAGGCCCTGAGACTTATATATATACACACACACACCACAGTCCAGGCCCTGATACTTATATATATACACACACACACACCACAGTCCAGGCCCTGAGACTTATATATATACACACACACACCACAGTCCAGGCCCTGAGACTTATATATAAACACACACACACACACCACAGTCCAGGCCCTGATACTTATATATATACACACACACACCACAGTCCAGGCCCTGAGACTTATATATATACACACACACACACCACAGTCCAGGCCCTGAGACTTATATATATACACACACACACCACAGTCCAGGCCCTGAGACTTATATATAAACACACACACACACACCACAGTCCAGGCCCTGATACTTATATATATACACACACACACCACAGTCCAGGCCCTGAGACTTATATATAAACACACACACACACACCACAGTCCAGGCCCTGATACTTATATATATACACACACACACCACAGTCCAGGCCCTGAGACTTATATATATACACACACACCACAGTCCAGGCCCTGAGACTTATATATAAACACACACACACACACCACAGTCCAGGCCCTGATACTTATATATATACACACACACACCACAGTCCAGGCCCTGAGACTTATATATATACACACGCTCACCACAGTCCAGGCCCTGAGACTTATATATATACACACAAACACACACCACAGTCCAGGCCCTGAGACTTATATATAAACACACACACACACACCACAGTCCAGGCCCTGAGACTTATATATAAACACACACACACACACCACAGTCCAGGCCCTGATACTTATATATATACACACACACACCACAGTCCAGGCCCTGAGACTTATATATATACACACGCTCACCACAGTCCAGGCCCTGAGACTTATATATATACACACAAACACACACCACAGTCCAGGCCCTGAGACTTATATATAAACACACACACACACACCACAGTCCAGGCCCTGAGACTTATATATAAACACACACACACACACCACAGTGAAGGCCCTGATAAATATATATATACACACGCTCACCACAGTCCAGGCCCTGAGACTTATATATATGCACACAAACACACACCACAGTCCAGGCCCTGAGACTTATATATAAACACATACACACACACCACAGTCCAGGCCCTGATACTTATATATATACACACAAACACACACCACAGTCCAGGCCCTGATACTTATATATATACACACACTCACCACAGTCCAGGCCCTGAGACTTATATATATACACACAAACACACACCACAGTCCAGGCCCTGATACTTATATATATACACACACTCTCCACAGTCCAGGCCCTGAGACTTATATATATACACACACACACCACAGTCCAGGCCCTGAGACTTATATATATACACACAAACACACACCACAGTCCAGGCCCTGATACTTATATATATACACACACTCTCCACAGTCCAGGCCCTGAGACTTATATATATACACACACTCACCACAGTCCAGGCCCTGAGACTTATATATATACACACACACACCACAGTCCAGACCCTGAGACTTATATATATATATACACACACAGACCACAGTCCAGGCCCTGAGACTTATATAAATACACACACACACCACAGTCCAGGCCCTGAGACTTATATAAATACACACACACACCACAGTCCAGGCCCTGAGACTTATATAAATACACACAACCACACCACAGTCCAGGCCCTGAGACTTATATATATATATATATACACACACACCACAGTCCAGGCCCTGAGACTTATATATATACACACACACACCACAGTCCAGGCCCTGAGACTTATATATATACACACACACTCACCACAGTCCAGGCCCTGAGACTTATATATATACACACACACACACCACAGTCCAGACCCTGAGACTTATATATATATATATACACACACACCACAGTCCAGGCCCTGAGACTTATATATATATACACACACACACCACAGTCCAGGCCCTGAGACTTATATATATACACACACACTCACCACAGTCCAGGCCCTGAGACTTATATATATACACACAAACACACACCACAGTCCAGGCCCTGAGACTTATATATAAACACACACACACACACCACAGTCCAGACCCTGAGACTTATATATATATATATATATACACACACACCACAGTCCAGGCCCTGAGACTTATATATATACACACACACACCACAGTCCAGGCCCTGAGACTTATATATATACACACACACTCACCACAGTCCAGGCCCTGAGACTTATATATATACACACAAACACACACCACAGTCCAGGCCCTGAGACTTATATATAAACACACACACACACACCACAGTCCAGGCCCTGATACTTATATATATACACACACACACCACAGTCCAGGCCCTGATACTTATATATATAAACACACACACCACAGTCCAGGCCCTGAGACTTATATACATACACACACACACCACAGTCCAGGCCCTGAGACTTATATATATACACACACACAACACAGTCCAGACCCTGACACTTATATATATATATATACACACACACCACAGTCCAGGCCCTGAGACCTATATAAATACACACACACTCACCACAGTCCAGGCCCTGAGACTTATATATATACACACAAACACACACCACAGTCCAGGCCCTGAGACTTATATATATATACACACACACCACAGTTCAGACCCTGAGACTTATATATATATATATACACACACACCACAGTCCATGCCCTGAGACTTATATATATACACACACACACCACAGTCCAGGCCCTGAGACTTATATATATACACACACGCACACCACAGTCCAGACCCTGAGACTTATATATATATATATATACACACACACCACAGTCCAGGACCTGAGACTTATATATATACACACACGCACACCACAGTCCAGGCCCTGAGACTTATATATATACACACACTCACCACAGTCCAGGCCCTGAGACTTATATATATACACACACACACCACAGTCCAGACCCTGAGACTTATATATATATATACACAC